>NW_026684224.1:0-128000 GCF_030247195.1 Topomyia yanbarensis | reverse complement strand
GTTCAAACACTACGCTTTCTTTTGTGTTGTACTCGTTTCCAGCACACTTTTATGTACAATCTCGAACACAATTATTCGTACAAAAAATCGCTTGAATATTCGAGCTCCATTTGTAAACACGGTTAACATAGTGTCGTGGCACTAGTTGTCTCTTTCGCTCTACCCATCATCATCAGCGTTGATTTATTTTGCTGTGCGCGCTTGGGTTCAATGTTTCAGGTGAATGTGTAGGTAGGTATATCTAATTTATTAGCAGGGTTACCATATTCACAGATTTTTTTTCACAATTTCTGATCTCAGATTTTTTTTACAGATGGGAGATTTTTGGCATTTTGATGAAAATTTTACAGAATTTTGGAAACATAGTGATTTTTCGGAAATTTATCACAGATTTTTTCCTGTTTCAATTATCACAGATGGTAAAAATATATTTTTGACCGAAACACACATTTCAATGTGGCATCCCTGTTTGTTAGCGGTTGCATGCGTAACCTGCATGATAGCAATCTGTGCTTTCGTTTTGCAAAGACGAAAACTTTCTTAGCAACAAATTTACGCGAATCGATGGAAAGCACAACGATATATGATTAAGACTGCATTCGCTACATTTGTAAGCGTACTTTAGAACAGTTACAATAACGGCAAAATATAACTAGAAAGCTTGGCCTATACATGAAATGTGTTCAGATTGTCTAAAATTGAATAGTTCTTCGCGGGTCCGGGTTTTTTACCACACACAATCGAAAAGTTTTACAATTTTCAAAAGCTGATCTTGTGCTATAAAGATTTAGATCCAGATATTAGTTCGGTCACGGTTTTCTGTCTTCTTTCTTCAGATCTTCTCAAATAAGTTTAATCGGATTCGATCACCTACTACAAATGAAATGATCTGATAACCAAGAAGGTTTGGTTCAAAATGTAACAAACCATTTTTAGTAAAACGACATTTCAAGATAATCATATTTAAAATTTCAAATTACCATTGCTCGTGGTAGACGAAGAGCGTTTGGAAGCGCTATAACTTTCAATCTATTTCTCGGATCTTTTTAAAAATTTGGCAAAACATTCTCAAGGAGTTGTACTTTCAGATAAAGTAATAAAAAATGCGATTTCATGGAAAATGAAAAAGTAGTTAACCCCTTAATAAAAATATGTTTAGTTGCTAAACTAGACAGTATCTTCTCACAAACTGAGTTTTATTGAATTCTGAGATGATTATGACTTTCTTTGATTTAGTTTTCGATAAAAATACACTAAAAAAAATCAGTTTGGACAAGGAAAAGTTTTTTTCAAATAATTGTGCCCCTACTTGAATTTTTGACGGTAGGTAGGGAATATAATTATCTATCTTGGAACAAAATTTCATCCAAATCAAAAATAAGTTTTTTTGTAAATCGAATTTAAATTTTTAAAATCGATTTTTTTCAGTGTAGGAGTCAATGAAGAATTTTTTCAATATTTTTATTAAAAATTTGACTAATTTAGTGAAAATAACTCCTACAATATTTTTTTGTAGGATTTGTTGTTTTTAGACTATAGCCATATGAAAAAAATGGTAAAAAAAGTTTTGCCGTTTTCAAATAACAGTCTAGATCATTTTTGGAAAAACAAAGTATGCAAAGTGACTTTTTGTGACAAAGTTCTTATGTACAGAAAGTTTCAATAAAATCTGAGAGGGTGCTGCCAACATTTGTTCGAGTTGGCGCGAAATTCGTCTATTATGACAAATGTCAAAGTGAACTTGGATTCCAAATTTCACATCATTTGAACAATTGTGGACCTCCGCCCACTTTGCTTAAAGTTTAGCACATTGGCACTATGGAACATATATTTAATGCCATAACATTTGAAGTAGCACTCGAAAAATTACGATTTATACTTTTTGGAAAAAATTCTTAGTATTTCAATTAAAGGATATCAAAGTTGGTATTGATCAAAGCTAGACGTGCTTTTCCATCTATCGTGTTTTTCCAGAAAAATAAAAAAATAATGCTGCAAAAAAATGACATTTAGCGGTGAAGTCAAGAAAAAATAATCGTAGTAGAGAAGTGAAACCGTCAGCCGTTGTCCTTGACTTGTTTGTAGTAGCAGGTTCTGTCTTCGCGGTAAATATCCACCAACAAACGAAGCCATCCTCTTGATTAACACATGGATATTACCGGTCGGAGAAATCGAACGAAAGCCACCGGGTGTTTCGCGAATATGTGAAGGGACATTTGGATTTGGTGAGATCGTTTTACAATATCATTGCTGCTCATATTTTGTATTTTGGTTGTACAAATACACGCCAGAATCTTCAACCCAAAACCAGATTCTTCCCTACTAACAAAATCTAACATCCATAATACCTATGGAAATTGCGTAGGTTCCCCGTAACTTCTTAAGTAGGTATTCAACTAAAATTTTCTTCCGTTCTAGCGATCGTAAGGACATGGCCAGGTGTGCAGTGAACTATGCTATAGTATAAAAGGATTTCACTGTATCAGCCACCGCTGATGAGTGCGGTCGTTTTTGCTATGCTGTGCCAATTCTTAGAATTTCAATTAAAGTATCCTTGTTCCCCAAAAATAGGTCACACTGAAGTTTTAGGGCATTTTTTGCAGTTTCTCTAATGTAAAAAAATCTCAGAAATCTAACGGTACCTTTGCGACCTTTGTAAGAATACAAGAAGCTGGGGTGCTAGGACATTTGGTCATTCATAGCAAATTCGGGGGCTCGAGATTTACAAAAAAAAAAGAATATTTGCTCTGCCCTATTGCACATTGGGTGTGGATGTGCTTCACTCAACCATCAGGTAATTAGCTCATTGTGCAATTTCTGCTTATTTGTGGCATCACTTATCATGACAGGAGTGATTGCCAATGTGCTGGTTGGTACTCTTGTCGATTAAATTTGTTGGACCAGCATCAGCCTTCAGATCTGGTTCAATCATTTGCGATTTTGCCAATGTTAAGAATGTCGAAGCAACTGAGTTGCGGCAATCGTGAAATCAAGTGATTCAAAGGAATGTACACGCTGACCATTGGTCATTCAATAATTTTGAAATGTGACATCAAACAACTGTTCGAAATGTACTTACAGGCATAATCAAAGTAAAATCATCAAAAGCACCCAGCACCAGCCTTATCCCGTGCCGCAGTCAACCCAGAGTACTAATAAATGAAAAACCGCGGAGGAATTCAATTAGGCAAAGTGTCTACTCGACCCGGACTCCTCCGGAGGTATAGCTGTTTAGCGGGACCTACCAATTTTCAATCATAGCTAGTAGCATCAACAGCGGACCATTGGCGTACGGTCGGACGTACGCGGACAATCGCTGCTTCGGGCTGATGTCGTCTGGGAGCTTACAGCTCAGTGTCTTTGGCCGCACTTCAGTGCTACCATCCCGCAGTTGCTTATCAGAGCGTGAAAACGTCGTTCGTTCTGCTAAAACAACTGATAACGAGCTTGGTGTTGACCAGGAAAGAGCAAAGATTCCCGCACCTAGCTGATAGGGCGTATATGTGCCACCTGCGCTAAGGTGGACAGTTGCCCTCGAGGTATCGCGCTGCTTAAACGTGGAAGAAGCGTCTTAAGAAACGTGCCCGGTTTGGCCGATAAAAGTGGTGATATTTTTTTCGGCATTTTTCTTCTCGAAAAGTGCCACAGTGAATAATTAATTGGGTCTGAAAGCAAGAAGAAAAATTGTTAATTACGGTCATCCGGTGTAATATAAAAACCGAAAATGTGACGGATCGGATGATATCAGTGTGCAGTTGAAAAAATATACAACGTGGGGAGGATTCACCTCCGACTGCGAAACAGAAGCCTAGCTCGTGGAGCAAACATATTAAAATTTATGAATAAACCGGCAAACTTATTCGTTGGTGAATAAATAAAACCAATCTTCTACTGAAACGCACCGGTATCGCACGGAAGCGATAGCACCTTCATTGATGGCGTGCTTCGCGAAATTTTTCTCCAGGAAACATGGTTCATTTAACCTGCCAGACGTTGGTGCGGCCGACGGTGGAATTGTGGTAAGTAGCGAATAATGAGTTTATGAGATTACTCCTTTTGTCAGTGCAAGTAGGGGTGATGATGGTCGTATGTGCTTGGAGGATTGTTGTGGAGGAGGATGTTGACTGAGTAAGTCAATTTGGCGATAACTGTGCATGACGAATCGTATTTTTCTTTAGAAGGGTAGCTATCGAAGTGCTGATTTGATGGAACGTTTTTGATTCACGTTCCGAATTCGATGGTTATAAAAGGTATCTTTGATGCTGTCACCAACATAGTTGCATTTAAAGACACTTTATACACAGAATAGCGAAGTGTCAAAAATTGCAGTCAAACGAGCATGGCGGTTTTGAGAGGGGAAGTATAGGAGGGAGCCCACACAAAGCTTATGGGATCTTCCGCGAAGCCAGTTTACATTCATGGTTGCTAGTATTGCAGTTTTTGTTTCCGCAAGTCTGTGTATAAAGTATCTGTAGTTGCATTGTTCTTGAAATATCACGTTGAAAACAAAATATTCTGTCAGGTTTTAACAGAATGTCAATAAATAAAATCTCATTTCAATTTAGTTTTAGATATACAGTTTGGAATTTTTCCTCTCATTTTTGTTGGCCGATTTAAGATATTATTGAATCTACTTTTTCACTTTTTCTTTTTCACAGCACTGCACTGTGATTTACAGGGGTGTTCTAATCAACTGAAACAAAAAAAAGGATGCATAGATTTCCCATACGAAACAATGCATGTTGTAGCTCATTCGAAAATCATTGCCGTAAGCTCAAAGGCGTACTAACTGTTTTTAAACCGGAATAACTTTCAAACCGCCTAAAATATTTGGTAAGCTTTAACCAAACGATGCTGTCCTATATAGGGCTGTGTTCTGATCTCTGATACACGACAATGTTAAAAAACAATAAATTCAAGTTAAAAAAAATTAGTAAATTAGACAACATGGTGAATTATTTTTCATTCCAATATTTTCTTGCAGTAAAATAGCTTTTCTTCGTCATATCACTCGTTCCATTGCGTGTGAGAACAATTTTGTCAACTTGTAGCCGATACGTTTCTGAACTTAGAACTTTAACGTGTTGGATAGTTGATAGTTGGCCGATGACGTACAGCATTTTGTAGTGACATAATATTCAATGCACAAATGAAAATAAATTGGTATACATATGCATTGTTTCATTCAGTTTGAATACGCGCTCGTCGAGTTTGAGGTCGTTGAACCATCGGTTGTAACTAAATATTTCAATATGAATTCAAAATGAACTGTGAATGTCATTCTAATTAAACACGATACCTGTCGATGTGGGGAAGTATATTTATATTCATTTCAAGCGAATTTTCACAAGTTTAACCCTCCGGCAGCCGCGCTAGTGTACTGAGTCCACGCCGCTCTGAAAAGCTAGCGAAATGGTCTTAGAGCATTAGCCGCTGCTCGTTTAGTGGGCCATATGCGCGACTTCCGGAGGGTTAAAATAAATATCAATAGCGATCTTTAATTTGGAAAAAAAAATGTGTCAGTTTTTCACATGTATTGATAGTGAGTGTTCTTACGACTACAATAATATTATTTTTAAACCTTAGTTATTCTTTTCTGACTTTTAAATGTAAAAAACACTAAATTAAATTCAGCCAACAAACTGACAGTTGTACTTAATGACGCATGTGCAAATACCTCGTTCGCCTTATTGTTAACCGGGACAGTACCCCACACAGCATGATCTGGTACTTTTGCAATCCGCTAGTAGCTTGCAATCCCAAGTTTTATCTGCAAACTATGGCAGATCTGATAAGACAACCTATAAAGTCGCGCAAGTCGCATAGGTTTGGATGTGTTATTGTCCCAAAAGACAACACATTAACCCTTTCATGCCCAACTTTTTTCCAGTGCATGTAGGGTTTCAAAACTATTTTTCCTTGAAAACGGTGGGGTCAGGAAACACGAAAAGCCTATTGTTTCTATGGCAGTGCTAGAAGCTATTCAATTTACCTTGCTCAATACATTTCTCCTACAATAATTACAATAGTCCAATTACGTGGAAAAAGTAGCCAACGACAGTCTAAATTGATAAGTTTTATCAGTTTTCAATAATATGGCACCACAACAAAGATATATGAAAAAAATCATTTTCCGTCGTCTACGTAAACTGTCCCTGGCAGCACTGCTCCATCGGAATCCAATCAGACTAATTTCAATAACTTCAATTCTAGAGCTGATACTTGTAACCGTTAATACTCAAATCAAAGGCAATAATCACATTAATGAGCCTTACTTGTTTTGAGATCAAATCTCGCCATAATCAAAAGTTGTCCACAAACAACATGGGCATGAATAGGTTAAAATATTTTTTCAATAGTTTCGGGCTTAGAAATAGAAAAACGACTGAGATATAAACTCGCAGTAGTACTCTGCATCAGAAAATGCCGTAACCCGCACTTCCTATTATAAATAATGGTTGGATCACACACTGCGAATTAAAATTGCACACGTTTTTTCAGCGAGGCTTAAATAAAAAGGGAACAAAGGTCAAACAAAAAATTTAACTTTGACAGAATGTTCATTTTTTATTCACAAGTGCTATATTTCATATTTTTGTTTGCACTGTGGCAGACAGAGAATGTAGATATATTTCTGTAATGCATCAATGCAGATTGGAATATTTTATTTACTAACAAAATTTCTACGATTTTATTAATAAAATAATAGGTACATTAAAACAGAAATCAGAGTTATAACCATCCTAGAAATATATTTTCACGAACACCCTGTAACTATTTGTACCATTTATACGCAATTCCCCTACAAACAAACTTATAATCTTTACAACTGACAGAATCTTATATCTGTTTAATTATCTCTAATTAATTTTTTAATCTGACGGGTTAGTATTCCAAATTTATGCCGTATTATTTTCTGATTCGCGGCTCAAGGTATATTTTGGAAAAGTAGATAAGCAGAGTAGATATATGTACCGGTGGTTTAGAAGTGTTGAAGCATGTGCCTACAATCGAAAAAAAAATATATTGATCACCGTTGCGTTCGCGATCAATTTCAAAATAATTTGTATTTAGATGATTTTGCGTGAGTTTATGTTTATGTTTATTACCTTCACCAACAAGCCCCTTGGCCCCTTGGTTGCTTAAACTAATTACGTTTTAAAATTGCCAATATTTTCGCTTTTATCGCATTCCGCGTCCGGTTGAAGTCAAAGGCCGTCGCTACACTGTGAAAAATTCGCTGGAGTCCGGTAATAGCGCTCCGGCAACCATAATTGGTTCTCCAGAACGGAGCTTGCAGAAGAGAGTTATTGCGTAGAGCTCGAACGCGGGTTTGAAGATCCAGACGTCCGAGAATTGTAGGGCAATCCACTCTGGCAGAGAGTAAGTACGAGACGAACAGGGCTCGAGCACAGTCCCTTCGAATGCTGAGTGTATCGAGGTGTATTAGCTGGCAACGGTTTCCATAGCTCGGCAGCTGAAGTCTGTTTCGCCATGGAAGATGCCGAAGGGCGAAGCGTATGAACTGGCGTTGGACAGCCTCGATTCTGTTAATCCCGTTCTGGTAGTACGGATTCCAAACAGCAGAGCAATACTTTAACGTTGAGCGGACCAACGCGCACTAAAGCGATTTAAGACAGTACACGTCCCTGAAGTTTTTCGCTATTCGGAAGATGAACCCAAGCTGTCGTGATGCCTTATCCACGATGTATGAAGTATGTGGTTTGAACGTTAGTGCCGAATCCATGATGACTCCGAGATCCTTGATGTGAGAGTGTCTTGGAATGCTTGAGCCGAAGAAATAATAGTTAAACTGAGTCGGATGGCGCTTCCGCGTGAACGAAACGATTGAGCATTTGTTCGGGTTTAAAAACATTCTGTTTAGTTCACACCACGTACTAAACCTGTCCAGTTCCTTCTGAAGAAACTCGGCATCGGTTTCATCCCGCATTTGGTCGGCGTTAAGTCAGACCGGATTAAGTCGCAAAACATCAAAAAATTAGATAATGATAGCACTGGATAAAGAATTTAGTCAGCTACATTCGCCTTTTGCCAGATTTGATTGACAATAAACAAGAATTATGGCAAAATAAATCTCCAATCATAATGTAAAGTATGCGGCGATTCAAACTTTAAACTCGTTTTTCTCGAAATCAATATTTTGTCACTTAGTCCGGTCTGACTTAAAACCAACCATTTGTCGAAAAATTTTCATGTCGTCGGCGAAAGAAAGGCAGGGTCCTTGTAATGTGTTATTGAAGTCATTAAAGTGGAGGAGGAATATTACTGGACCAAGATGCCTTCCTTGTGGGATACCGGATGTAGCGAAGAATGGTGCAGATAGACAGTCCTTAATGCTGATTTGGAGTTGCCTTCCATCGAGGTAGGAACGGAACCAGCACAGAAGTTGTCCATGAATGCCGAGTTTGTCCAGCTTCGCTACTGTGATATCATGGTTGATTTTGTCGAAGGCCGCAGATAGATCCATGTAAATAGCATCGGTTTGCAATCCGTCGGCGAATCCATTCATTACATATGTTGTGAACGAGAGCAGGTTTGTTGTCGCTCGTTTAGGCATAAAACCGTGTTGGTCGTCTATAATGTAGTGTTTGCAGTGAAAGAAAATAGGGACTAAAACAACCAGCTCGAATAGTTTCGATACGGCACTTAAACACGAGATTCCACGATAGTTATCAATGCTCGATTTGTTTCCTTTTTTATGAACTGGAAAGATGTGTGCTGCTTTCCAGCAGGAAGGGAATGTTCCAGTAGTGAGTGATTGATCGAAGGCTCGCCGAAGTGGTTCAAGAAGCCCGCTGATGACCCGGGGAACAAGATGCTTTCAGTTTGGCATTTGCTGCAAGAATGGCACCATTATCGACACAAATTCGGTTAATGATTCGTCCTAGAGAAGGAGTTAAATTGGCGGCGGCAGCGACTTGTTGTGATGGAAAGCGCTCGTTGAAAAAAAAAAACGCTTGAAAATTTGTCGGAGAACTGTTGGCAAATTTCCTTAGTGTCGGTGCCCAAAACTCCATTAAACGACATACAAGATGGCAAACCGGATTCTTTTCGCTGCTCGTTAACATACTTCCAGAACGACTTGGGCTTGGATTTCAGTTGACTATCGACGTTTCGCTGGTGTCTAAAAAAGGCGCGTCTGCTTTGCTGTTTGTATTCGTGGTTGAGTTGAAAGTAGTGATTTCGTAATGCAAGTGTCTTATGCTTCGAGAATTTTTTAAATGCAGCTCGTTTGGCAGATTTTAATTGTCTAAGGACGGTTGATTGCCAGGGAGTATGTTGATCGGTACTAATTGTTCGTTTTGGCACATGGCGGTCGATAAGGTAGTTAAGAATACTAGAAAACGTCATCGCTGCTTCGTTCGCGTCATCATTGTTAATATTTTCGTCCCAGTTTATATCCAACAGCGTGCTAACGATGCTGTCGTAGTCAGCGTTTTTAAAATCGTAGACGATAGAGCTTGAGACGTCTTCAAAGTTCACTCCTAGGTTACCAGCGAACACAAGATGTAGTGGGGGGTGATAACGCACCTGCTTGACTAAAGGAGTCGGTGCAGTGCAGCAGTACGGAACGTAGTCCCGGGCACTTACAAAGTAGAGATCCAATGTACGTCCATTCTCGTTGATGACATTATTAATTTGCCGAAGAGTTGCGCTGCTCAGTAGCGTCTGGCTCAAATGGCACGTTCCCCATGTTGATCGGAGATTTGTGCCTTTATGCGCTGCTGCGTTCGAGCAACCTGATAGCTTTGCTTCATTTTTTATGTCAACAACCTGTATCATAGCTCTACAAACCTTACTAGTGAATGACGAGCGAACAATTTGTGAAGGGATTTTTCCAATGATTACGCCGAGAGCCTCGTTCACGTGAAATTACTTCAAGTTTGGTTTCTTTGTCTTGTCATGGTTCAACACGCAGAAGACTTTCACCCTCTCTCTCTCTCTCTCTCTCTCTCTCTCTCTCTCTCTCTCTCTCTCTCTCTCTCTCTCTCTCAAAAAATCATTCGAACAAAAAATATAGCTGAAATTCCACAGAGAATCAATGGAGGATAAGGATTGGGAGTGACAAATCATTGCTTAATTTATAGCGCCTGGAAACCACAAATTGATCAATATCGACGTGGATCGGGCTCGAACGTAGGTCGTAGCAGGAAAGATAAGGAATGTTAGTCTTATGCTTGCTGTCAATACTGCGCACTTCATTAGTGTCACAGGAAGAGGAAACTTGTTAATAAATTTTGTTACGCAATTTGATTACGATGCCAGAACAATTTTCAGATTCTCTAGTGCTATTATTCTGACTACTAGGCAAAGATATACGCATCTTTATTACGAGTAAATAAGAAGAATGATAGGGAATGAATTTACTAATTGGATACAACATATTAACTGTAACGGTTGACACACGGTCTACATACTCAATTCATTTCAGCAATTTCCGAACAGCCGTGTAGTAAGCAAATTGAAAAGCTAATATCTCCGAAAGGTGATATTTGTTTACTGATTTTCAGCGAAGACTACATATTAAGAAACTGATATCTCTCACCTTCTCTTATCCAAACGAGAAGTGACATAGGTTACAGCACCTCTATTGTGTATAGGTAGGAAGCTTAATGTAAAAGTGTATATGTGTGTGTGCATCACTGTGGGAAGTATCACCTTTACCCGCAAGTGGCGTCGCTGTTACTGTCTCCAGATTCTGGACAGAGTTGCTACTTTTATTGATATTATTCGTTTTCAGGAAAATATTTTCCGAATATCAGCTATAAAACGTAATTTTTACTGTGAAACCAGCAAAACATTATTTGCTGAGATCTCAGCCGTTGAGTGCACGGCGAAAAATCTAAAATAACTGAATTTCAACAGAGAAAAATAAGTATGTGTAGGCTGGTTTATCAGCCGACAAATAACGGTGGTATCAATCTTCTATGTAGTAGACACTAGCCCCTCTAAAATATGTGTCCTATCGGTCATTTTGTAGAACTAGTCAAAATCAGTCCTGGCAAATTATAATCTGGGATGATCTTTAAACGATTGGGTCAATAATTCCGTATCATATCAGATAAGAAGTCCCAAGGCCATTTACAACCTACCAACGCCGTCAATAACCATGAGTTATCTTCGTTAGTAAAGAAATTACTCATGTCGTCAAGAAAACATTCTCTGCATTCTTTTAAAGATAATAATAATCAATCCATTTCCCAGAACACTTGAAAATATTTTGATTATGAAATATGATTCAACAATGTTGCTGTGTTAATGTGTGTATTTATTTAGTTTCGTAACTTTTTATTTCGTAGAATACAATGAAATTGTAATGTTTTCCAGTTTTGGAAGTATGTGGTACTTGAGGTTTGCTGTGAAATTTAGACTTTTCCCAAGTCAGATGCAAACAGAGTGATAACCTGTGCCGCAATTTGCTTTGATGTGCCATGGTGTTCAGCAAAACAAAAAACACGGGTTGTTATGATTATTCAACTGCACTTTGTTGGCTGTTTTTGAATTAACATAAGTGTGCCTCAATGTTCCACACATTGTGATAACGTGTGTAATGATTGTGTATTACTGTGGATCGTATTCTTATATCGTGTTCTCGTAGTTGATATAGTTGATAGCATGGCACATTGTTCTAAGCGATCCTTGGCTTTTCCTATAAAGTTTCAGGCGATGGATCATGAAATTTCTTCTTAAGCGGTAACATGTTTACTGGTTGCATTCCAATTTTCATGTGGCGTGAGATGCTATGTTTACTTATGACCTGTGGAAAAATTATCGAGCATTCGACGGTGTCAAGATATTCAAAAATTCAGCAGAAGCAACTAGGAAGAACTAAGAAAATCTTACTTCACCACAAAACGCCAAAAATCTTTGGATAAGATCTATTTACAGCCACGAAAAATGGTCATTTTCGGAAAAAATGCGACAGTAAAGCGGTCATTTGTGTTTATTAAGGTACATATCTAAACTTTACTTCTTGATTTAGAACACGAAAGGTGCGACGAAGGGCACCGACGCACCGCACGAGAGGCGCGACTCCTTACGGGTACTCCGAAATCATTCTCAGTGCGACTAGGATAGTATACCTGTTGATTAAAGAAAGTTAAGAAAAATTGATTTTTTGAAAGTAGTTTATAGAATGCGATCCCCTTAAATTCCTGATTTGGCGTACATTCAATATTGTATTTTGTATCGAGGGGATTTGAATTTTTGAAATTTTATATATCTATTGCAGATCTTTTTCTTGAGTGAGTATTTTTTGAATATTTTCATGACATTTTCATGCTAGATTTCCAAACAATTTTACTTTTTAAAGGAACCATGTAGGTGCCAATTTTTTTAAAATATTCATCTATAAGCAAGACTACCATAAAAAACAATTTAAAAGCAGGGATCTTTGAAAAAAAAATGTATAAAGTAATATTGGATGCGTTCTTACAGAGGAAAATCATAAAAATTTCAAAAATTAAGGCAGTTTTGTTTGATGTAAACTACGATTATTATTATAAATTATAAATCGATAAAAATATCAATAATAATTAAATTATCGTACCAGATAAGACATTCCCGATTACCTAACCTCTTTGTACACACGAGTTATCCGTTTACCAATATTAGTCATAGGGTCGACAAAACATTTTATAGATTCTTTTCAATAGATAATAGTCTAGACATATAAATGTACTCGCATGGGCAGTGCAAAGCGAAATAATAGACATTTGTTGTTTTTTTTTATCCTGCTTGTTTCGCAATCAAAATTGATTAACAATGTTTTGTGTAACTTACGCGCCCCTGTTATTGCCGTGGTGTTTTGCTTGTCGTCTCGATTGAATGTCACTGTATCCTTGTACGTTGGCAGCCCGGATCGTTTTGGTCTCTTTGTACTGTCACCCTTCTTCCGGTTACAGAAGAATTTAGATTTCGGTGTTCTCCTGCTCCTGAATTGCTAGCAGTCGTCAGTCGTTCCAGCTTAATTTGAACTTCTTTTCTTGTGGGACAACACGCAGGACTAGAAGTTTACTCAGAAACACGAATAATGTTTTCGTTTTTTGGAGCTAGTGCAAATCAAGCGCTAGCTTAGTTTTGTCACTAAGTTAGAGTCGGATTGTGATGATACAAAGTCGAAACGCAACATCCAAAACTAAATTAGCAACTTCACTAGAAGTCGGGTCAAAAATTTCGAATCGCTTATCAACGATGTTTTCGTCAACGTTACATACGCGCTTGTCTTGCCGAACTTAGTTAGCTTTACATCGTTTTGCATAGAACAAAATATCCGAAAAACTCCATCTATTCACGAGATACTGCTAGCAAAACTAGAAAAACTAGGCTATACCACGAGATTTTGCCACTGATTTCGATCTTATCTTATACACCGCGAGATTGTGCAAATTGGTGACAAAGTGTATGAATCCTTTTGTAATGATTCCGGAGTTCCTCAAGGTAGTATACCAGATCCGCGACTATTTTCATTGTTCGTGAATGATGCGGTCTTTTTCAAAGGAATATGTTTATTAGACTGGTTGAATTTTGACTTGTTTTCAAACCAACACCACCAATAAGGAATCAAATATCGCTGAAGAAGGATTAACAATAGCGACCCGTAAGCACAAACAACAAATAAGAACATCCTACCGTGAGAAACATGAATGCAGTACCGATGACGACATGGACATAAACGAAAACACGAGAGAAGACGGACCGAATGACCCTCAAAGTGCGGCAGACAACGCACCTAATATTTCACCACCAAGGAAGAGGATCTCAACACGCAGCAGTAAGATGCGTCAACAAGACCCGACGAACAGGCTCTAACGATATTTTTTTCTATTTTTACATATTGTAAAAACACGGAAGATCCACGGCTCAGTTGTGCTAACGCATTGAACCGTGTCAAATATATTCGAAATAAAAAAAATTGTGCCATTCCCATTTACACCTTAAATTATGATTCGATAGTCGAACTGAAAAGGAGCCAAAGGGACGCAAAACTGAGACTCTGCCAAGAGCGCTCGAAGATCACGCTACGCGCCCATCGTGCAGTTTTGCACGGCCAAATCAATCAACAAAAACGAATAACGAATCTCTTTCTTAAATACCAAATGTATCAATATATCAAACTTTTTTTCTTGCCCTGTATTCCGAACACACGGGACATAAATCAAATACAAAACGCATAACACAAAACAATGACTGACGTAAGCCGAGTGCGGCACTACGTTGTAATCCATCAAAGTAAACGGAAAAAAACACGCATAATCCGATAAAAACCGCATCGTCGAAGAGACAACTAGGAAGCACGCGCACTTTGAAATTTATTTATCCATCATTATCAATTGATAATCGCTCGTTTTGTTACGTCGACAAGCGCACGCTCTACTATGCGTATGTATCTCTTTACCGCCGCTAACTGGCTGTGGTTGTGATACACACCCGTACCGATAGGCTCACGTTGTTCTATTCTACACGGTTCGCAGAATGTGGGTGCCCAATTTTGGTGTCTTTTTTTGCCGGTTGGGGGCGCCACTGACTGCAGGTAGGCTGTGTGATTTTGTGTGTTCCACCCAGTGAGTGGTACATGCATACGGCAGTTCATTATCGAATGTTTTGGGTGTACCTATCAGCCTGGTCTTATCAGCGATGATGTGGTCTTTCAGATAGTGCCCCGTTGTTCGACGCTTATTAGCAGGGTTTGATTTGTTTACCTAACACTTTGGAGCCTTGGCCGATTGTGATTGAATTCCATTGGTGCGGTTTTGTAATGCTTTAGTACCTATCTGGGTCAGAATGGATATTGGAAGATGTGTTTGAATGACTGAATCTGACAGCAAATTTATAACGTTGCATGTTCGAGTATTTTTTAAATGATGCCAAGGTGAAGTCGCATTATAAGCAGTGACATTGTCTTATCATTTGTGTTTAGTGTGGGGGATTTAGTATAGAAAACTGTAATGTTGAGCTCATGGATGCAAAAGCAGAAGCAAAAGAGCTGTGAATATTCGAGTTTATTCTGAATTTGCCACATTTATTAATCATTTAAAAAATTTTTAAATTTCCCGACCAAGCTGTCGCAAAATTCACAAATCGATTTACTCAATTTATCTCCTTTGTTTACGAGAAAGATTCATCCGAAAATCTTTTAAATTGTGGTCGACCACTAAACTTTACACGTTTGACAGTCGTAGACTAAACATTTTCCGGTCAATTAAATTATTTCACCTGAAGATAAATTTTTTGAAGGGCGTAAAAGTTTTTACATTCAGCTTTTTCTAAAAAAAATCTGTTTTAATCCACCCCGTGGTGCAATTGTGTTGAAAATTTCTCACTTATAGGGGGATTAATATATGAACACACAATATCAAAAGAAAGAACATATAACATCCAATAAATTCTCCGAAGGTGCTATTGACTGAGCCCAAAACGGCTTAATAGTCAATTGCATGTTTTTGGTCTTATTTCTAGATATTGGAAAACGTTTATAATTCGACGTCCGTATTCAATGTTAAATATATCTTTTGATAACAGTTCGATTTCAACAAACTATAACTCGCTCGAAAGGTATTCTTATAAGGTGTCGGAAGCAGAGCTGCAATTTTTCAACAGGTTGATTTGAACATGAAGGAGGAACAAATCTCAAATCATGCCCTACTATGTTCAATTTGTATTTTTTTGTTTGCATCATTCATTCAAACAGGCGAGCTGCTCAATAATTCATTCTCAATTTCATTGACCCTGTGAATATCTCGCCACTGGGGTATTGACTAGGATTTTCAAGCAAAACTACTCTGACCTTAATTATTACTGTTAGTTTAAGCTTGAAAACGCAAAACATAGGGTGATGAGCCTATTAGCACCATGTTTCTATTATCACCCTACCCATTTGAAGCCGTTGGTTAGAGCAGTGTCTGCCATCTTTGTTCAACGCATTGAGTCAAATGGTAGCGCAACAATAGGGGCACTCGATTCAAGTTTTCATTGTGCCCAAACACGAGAATTTTACTGTTTTCAACGCATTTGTGTTATTATATTGGTTCTTAACAACGAAGCAAAGCGGTTCATGGTAATTTTTACGCATTCCATTGATTGTATGGCAAGAAATTACCGAATTAGTGAGGCACCTTGCTTAGTATGGTGAAAATAGGCTCATCACCCTATCAATATTTAATCTAAACTGGCCTCTACAGAGTAGATGACAACTTTGGTTGGTGAATGAAAAAGCATCAATTTGAAATGAAGACGCACAGTTTAGCCATGAACATCCCGCCAACTTGAAAGTGGATGATTAAGGGAGGCTTTGAATTTGAATCAGGGTTGGGGTGAATTGAACTGATTGAAAATGAAATTTTTCAAATTTTTCCAAAGTAAGAAAAACAAGATGAAGCCTTCGGAAATGCTAAAGAATTTGTTTTCGCGAACATCTTTACTGAAGACCAAATGACCTCTTAAAAACTTTTTTAGCATTGCCTTTTAAATATCATAGATATATTTTCAGCATATTTCAAGAAATTATTTGTCTTGTCAAGATACGCATCTTTCCAGAGAAGACCATTGGTGTATCTCTAGCGAGTTTAAAGATATTGGGTAGTTTTTTTTCAAATTACACATTTTGATCAAATTGTTCACAACTCCCTACCGTCTCCTATTTGCAAGTAGGTTGATAAATATATCTCAATTTCAGGGGGATTAATCATGTAAATCAATTTTACCATTAACATGGCAATAATATATACCTACTGTTGTGTAATCAAATACGGTTTACTTTCAAAACTACTATAATCATGTTAATATTATTTAACCGTGAATGTGCATTATAAATGTACGCCATGTCGTGAAAATATAATTCTTTTAGCATACATCCAAATAAATACAAGTTTTGTTGGATGTTCTAAACGGTTTTCTCATTTTGCGTTTATTAATAGTTTCATTTGACATTAAAGGGAATAAGGATTTCTGTTTCTGCAATTTACCATCGTTAAGTGTGATAATAATAAATTATGACTAAGATTACGCCTCTAAAGTAGAATTCTCATTTTTTATTATTTTCTTCTTCATCCTCTACGAAAATGTTAATGCTTATCTATATTACATTATCTATATCTGCAATCTGCACCAGAACCAGCAACGTTTATATTTATCTGTGTATTACAGATTTTGATTTCAGGCGGTTCCATATCTGACAGAAGCTATTGGATGAAAACACATTTAATTATATTTTTTCGATGGCTAAGTAGACGGGCACAACTAGAATTAAATGGCTTCCCTAAGTATAGTGCAAAAGACGAATTTCGCGCCAAATCCTATTCAGAGTTGGCAGCACCCTCTCAGATTCTAATGAAACTTTCTGTACTTTGTCACAAAAAGCCACTTTGCAAATTTTGTTTTTCCAAAAATGATCTAGACTGTCTTTTGAAAAGGGCTAAACTTTTTTAACCATTTTTTTTCAATGCTATAGTCTAAAAATGACATATCCTACAAAAAATGTTGTAGGAGTGGTTTTCACAAAATTAGTCAAATTTTCGAAAAAAAATATTGAAAAAAATCTTCATTTACTCCTACACTGAAAAAAATCGATTTAAAAAAATTAAATTTGCCATTTAGATTTACAAAAAAAACATTTTTGATTTGGATGAAATTTTGTTCCAAGATAGATAATTATGTTCCCTACCTACCATCGCAAATTCAAGTTGGGCACTTTTAAGAAAACAAAGTTATTTAAAAAACTTTTCCTTATCCAAACTGATTTTTTTTCTTCAGTGTATTTTTATCGAAAACTAAACCAATGAAAGTCATAATTATCTGAAAATCCAATAAAACTCAGTTTGTGAGAAGATATTCTCTAATTTAGCAACTAAGCATATTTTATTAAGTGGTTAACTACTTTTTCATTTTTCATGAAATCGAAATTTTTTTTATTACTTTATCTGAAAGTACAACTGATTGAGAATATTTTCCCAAATTTTTATAAAGATCCGAGAAATAGATCGAAAGTTACAGCGCTTCCAAGCGCACTTCGTCTACCAAGAGCAGTGGTAATTTGAAATTTTAAACTCGATTATCTCGAAATGTCGTTTTACTAAAAATGGTTTTTACGTGATCACGATTGCCGAAAAACTACCCAATCAATTTTCTTAACTGTTTTTTTTTCAATTGATAGTAATTAATTTTTCTCATACTTTAACGATTCCTATTTTATTCATAAATTTTTGTTTCATGGATAAGAATTTTTTAAATAAAATTTTTAGAACTCAAAACAGCGATTTTTTTTACTAAAAACGTTCTTGAATGCAGGAAAAATTTATTATTTATTCAACTAATCGTTAAGGCACGAGGAATACTCATAAACTAATGGAATTTTTTGAGTTTTGGGATTTTAGATGATCTATTGGTCTCCAATCGATCACCGCAAACCTCTTAAATAAAAAAGGGCTTCGGGGAAAAAGCCATAACTCCGCCAATTATGTATTTATTTTTTTTTATAAACTTATGCTTGTTTATTTTACTGAAAAATGTGCTACCAAAATATTATAAGTTTGATGTAATGAAAACATTGCTTTATTCCTGTACGTAAATTCAAACTTTTTTGACATCCAAAAAAATCAGTTTAGACAAGGAAAAGTTTTTTCAAATAACTTTTTTCCTTGAAAATGCCCAACTTGAATTTTTGACGGTAGGTAGGGAACATAATTACCTATCTTCCAACAAATCCAAATCAAAAATGGTTTTTTTAATTATAAAATCAATTTTTTTTTTATAAAATCAATTTTTTTTTTCAGTGTGGGAGTCAATGAAGAATTTTTTCAATATTTTTATTTAAAAATTTGACAAATCTTGCGAAAATCACTCCTACAACATTTTTTTGTAGGATTTGTCATTTTTAGACTAAGTTCTCATGTACAGAAAGTTTCACTAAAATCTGAGAGGGTGCTGCCAACATTTGTTCGAGTTGGCGCGAAATTCATCAAACGACAAAAATTATATAAAGATGAACAGATATTTCACGGAAATGTTAGCTAAATAGCTAAATAATATTAAATAATAAACAAAATTGAAAAAAATGTTTAAAATTTTCTATAGTTACTATGCATTATATTCTAATTACTATAAAATGGTAAACACTAATGTTAATTTTAACTAGAAAGCAATTTTTAAATCGACCATGTATATGGTTATTCTGATCATTTGGAATATCTCATTACTGTTCTGTTCCGCTCACATTTAGCTATAAAGTTGATTTTTTCACATTATCTTGAGCGACTGTGTGTAATCTATTAATTCTAAGTTATTCTCACCCACTCACACGAGAAGCAGACTATCCGATGTCCAACTTTTCCTTAATAAGATGAGTTGCAAAATTCTCTGTCTCCACAAATACCGTGGGAAGGAAAATATCCGATAAAATTTTTCAGATTTTTTCCTTCTCACCGGAGAAAGTGATATTTTATTTTCGTGGAAATCAATAAAAGTGCCAAAATATACACTTCATTTCAAAGAAAACCGACAGAGAAGTGAAAAGCTAAACTTGTTTTGTCGTGTTTTGGAATAGAGCCAGCAACGCAGCGAGCGCAAAAAGGATACCATGAATCATGGTGTCCTTTTTGCGCTCGCTGCGTTGTTGGCTCTATTCCAAAACTAATTCTAAAACCGCCGGAGAATGAGCAAATGAGTTTATCATGGTCCATCATGGTTTCTCTTTCTCATTCAATGAGTTTCAACGTCGCAAATGCTTAGTGTGGAAGTTTACCGTGACTTATCTTTTTGTCGGTTCCGACAGCATGAAGTAACAAGTTACTTTACGCTTGTCCGGACATGCCGTAGACTCAGGTGATTCGCATTTCTAATGCCAAAAGACCCTGACTCCTACGGTAGCAGACAAAGGGTTAAGTCGCCGGTGAGCTCTAAGCTTGCATATATGATCCTTCCACGCTTTTCTAAACTTTCTCCCTTCAACACCTTGCTCTCCATTGAGTACTATGGCTCTAAATATTGAAAAATATACTTCACCTTCCAGTCCCTTGCTAATTAAATGTCGTAAAAACTGTTGACAAATTGACTCAATAGGTCGTTAACAAAATGGTTAACAAAAAATGGTAAAAATAGAACTAATAACAGGTGTTCAATTAAAATGAGAGTTTTTCAGTCATGTAGTTGAAAAACAAAAAAAAAATTCTTCATGCAATTTTTCATTAAAAACATTATGTTTATTCTGTATCGATTTTGTTGGCTATTTTCGGCAAATTTGAGACTAAGAGAAACGAAAGCAATGAAATTGAAAGACGGATAGGTATTCTAGAGCGAATCAGTTATAAACTTAGAACGGAAAACTAGGACTAGGCAGGCTCATATGGACATGATCGAAAGGAAATGTCCTAGTTTTCCGTTCTAAGTTTATAACTGATTCGCTCTAGAATACCTATCCGTCTTTCAATTTCATTGCTTTCCTTTCTCTTAGTCTCAAATTTGCCGAAAATAGCCAACAAAATCGATACAGTATAACCTTGCAGCAATTAAAACATAGTAACATATAATGTTTATTCTTCAAAATAACGTCAATGAATATTGGAGAAGGGGCCCTGGTCAGCCGTACGACGCAACTTAGTCGCGATGCTCTCACAAGAGCACTAGACGGCATTGACGTCCTTCTTCCGGATACAATTCCGGATCCTGGTGGTAAACCACTTAGTATCCTTGACTCGCCAACGGCAGAAGAATTTTTTCAAGACATTCTTCCTGGTACACTTGTTGATTGATGGCCAGACCGCTCGGCTTGAACCACGGTTTTGAAATCCCTCTGTCCGACATGGCGAAGTACATCATAACATTTCTTTTAAATTTATGCTTAAACTTATATTTTACTTAGGGGTGTGTGACCGACTTGTCGCTGAAATAGTAGCTGTCATTTCCTAGAATGTGGGTGTTCGAGAGCAGCACGAACGACGTCTCGCGGTAGTTGTTCGTCATCCACCGGCACTGCGATTTCACGATCGCTATCTGCTCGTCCGTGTCATCGGGGGACCGAGTCTTCTTCCGACAGATGATGTCCTCCATCTTGAGGGCTCGGTGAATCAAGGCCGGCATCACGCAAACTCGTTTCGTCCTTGTTGTCGAACAGCTTTTTCAACGCTTCCTTCTTCTTCTTCGTCATTACCTTTGCCGGCGGCCGCTACCGGCCTTCCGCTCCACGCTCAGGGATGCCAGGATCTGGTAAACTGTACTCACGGGCACGTTTTCGTCTCGAAAGTGGTCTACCGTAAACTTTTTTCCTCGATGGCCAAGTGTTTCGTAAAACCGCACAACACGCTCGCGGAGTACTTGCTGTTTTGACGCCATCTTCGATTGAACTGACAGCACCCGAGCCAAAAGAAACATGTCTCCCATTTATAGGGAGCCCAGAGAGCAATTCTCTTGGAGAGAAAAGAATTTACGCTCTTTTCTTTAATTACAGAAAGGTATGATTTCACATTGTCATTTTTTATTGAACACCCGTTATATTTCTAATTATTGATTTTTCGCTTTATTCATTCTGCTCCATAGTACGACAAACAAAACTTAATACACTCGAATCTCTCAATTGTACCATCCGATGTATTTTTTAATCTCTCGATAGTACGTTCCATGTACGATAGTACATGGAAATTGAAAAGAGAAAGAGGCGTTCGTATGTACGTACTATATGAATGAGCTGTAGTCTGTTTGCAACAACATTTGGCAATCGAACAAACCGAACCGATTCCAGTTGTGGACCAAACTCTGGCCGCTATCAATGTCGATGAAATAATGATTCCGGGATCCGAAAAAATTCCTTTAGTAACTACCTTTAAGAAGACAGATCGAAGTTTTGGCGATTCTGCTTGTTCTAGAGTTCTCTTGCAAGTGGCAGTTTTTCGTTTTACTGCAAATCCATTTCATAAAAAGGAAAATGGCAAAACAATAACTGTCGTGGAAAAACCTTATTGAGAGCTCTCTCGAGCTGGTAATTATGGAACCCCTTTAGGATCAACACCAGTTCCTAATCAGTCTACTTTTTCATCTCAATCGGATCGGAAGCTATAATCGCGCTGCTTGTTAACAGTGCAGTGAATCAAACGAACGTTTCTACATACAGTCTGCTATCTATATGTACCGCGCCAGCAAAGCAATCAAAAAATAACAGTTGTCCCAAGCAAGTGTGGAAAATAATGCACCGTTACTTTCATTGATGCGGTATCGATCGTTTATGATTGAAACTCAGCAGCAAAATTTGAACAATCTTCGATACAATACAGTGGTCGTTTGTCCAATCCGCCCTTGTGTTCGCCAAGTGGAACAATTTATAAAGGCGCATACTCGTAATGCGGTACTGATAGCATTTAAAACTTTGGCCATGGCGAAAAGTTTGGCTATGAGAAACAGCATGCAACACGTCGTTGCACATGACAATGTTAGAATCAAGATACCCGTTTAGATTGACGATGATAAGACTGGTGTGGGTCTGCACGATCTATCCCCGCGTACAAGCAATAAATTCACCATCGATGTCGAAGTACGAAACGCTGTAAGTTTGAAACCTGGAGAAACTTTTTTCCAGGTATATCCAATGCTGTTCGTATCGCGAGAATGCAAGTTACGTAACCTATTCCTTCATACCTGAACATTCAATACGAAATAGAAGGTGTAAGCAAATCTCAAATCATGCTGTGCACATATAAAGGACAGATCCCTACGTACCAAGCCATTTGCGAAAGCCTTTAATGAAACACCATCAACTGCGAGCAAACCCAACAACATTAACTAAATCATCAACAATCGGAGTTGCAATTCAGCCACCAACGAATGCTGGAACAACAGAATCTACACACAGTGTGTCCGGTCATTGTGATGCTACTTACCAATCAACTGCCAGCACCCCCGACAATAAAGTAAATGACAAAAAATACGGATACGCGATCGTGACCCGTTGGTCCTACAAACGATTCAAACCATGTAATCGTAAAAACCAATACAACATCAAGAGGAC
Organism: Topomyia yanbarensis; assembly: GCF_030247195.1. Lineage (NCBI taxonomy): Eukaryota > Metazoa > Arthropoda > Insecta > Diptera > Culicidae > Topomyia > Topomyia yanbarensis. The sequence continues at coordinate 104,989 of NW_026684224.1, read as the reverse complement.
AGCATGGACGAAAACTGAGTGAAAGCGGACTAGGGTGGGTGCTCCTATAGTTGAGGTGTACCAATAGTGGCAGTAGTGGGTTATACGCCTAACTAAGGTACCAACCATCAACAAATATTTTTTTTATCGATTCATCGCACTAAAATTATGCGACAATAAAACTGTTATCCTTGAAATTTGCTCAAATAACTATTGAAAAAAATGATTTTCTTAGAATTTTGAGCTCCCTTGCACCTATAGTTGATGTAGTGTACCTATAGTTGCAAGTCCCATAAGAAAGCAATGGGATTTGCAACAATAGGAACCGAAATTAGCGATTGCACCACTATTGGTACATGTGTTCCTATAGTGGTACAAGCGGTTTTGAATACATAAATTGGTTATTAAGCCATCTTTATATTTTTCCTATGAAGTAGGGACTGAAAGCTTTCGTTTAATGTATTAACATTGCCCATAGGTCTATTAATCGATTTTTTATCAAAAGTTTTCCTTAAGCATGCGACTATTGGTACATCCACCCTAAGTGGTTTACATGGCTTCGCGCATGGGCATGGCTACTTGGGACCGTTGATGTTTCTGCTTTGTTTCAATGGCGTGTATTTAGTGCTGAAAACTCCTCGCCTGTTCCTACACAGACGATCTCATAATAATTCGTCTAATTTGCTCAATTCAGGATTTCCGATTTCTCTAACAACAGCATGAAACTTTCGCTGGTGGTGGTGTAACAAGAACTCCATGTGTGTGTGTAAATCCTAAAAAAGCAGGGTGATCGAATTCCCATGAAAAATTTTCTGGTGGAGCTCTTCCTCCCAGACCCACAAAACTTTTTTACGAAGACCCGGAGATCACCCTCAAAAATCGGAGTCTCCGGGACAACCCCGTCAATTTTATTTAAAGATTGGTTTTTTTGCGATTTTATTTCTCAACTGCGGTGGATAAGTGATTATCTAAAAACCTAAAAAAATGTTCCTGTGTTATTTTTCGTTTCAGGCAGTACAAAGCTAGAAAGAGAAATATTTTTTAGAGCTTTAATAAGTAGTGGTCATATAGAAAGGAAGGCGGATTAATAATAAGATGCTTTTACAATCTAGAAGAAAATTTCTTAAAACATTTTTTTCAACAGCTTTTGAGAAGTTTTCGATATTTTATGATTTTTTTAACTATAGAAAATAGCAGGGAATTCTGGGAATAATTCATCAAAGCGGAAGAACTGCATGCATATCCACAAATCCCTTTATTGAGAAACATCGCCACGTCGATGTGGGTGGGGGTTTAACCCCCAACCATTTCATCGTGACGCGCCACTGGCAATGAGTTGCCTGTAATCGAAATGTTCAGCTGTGCTGTGCTAGCTGGAAAGTTAATCCCCTTTGTCGGAGAGGATTTACTCTTCGTTATTTTTATCCAGGAACGTACGTCACTAATCACGTTCAAGAAGAGATAGCTAAATACATCTAGCTGGTAGAGGCACTTTAATTAATTTCCGATCAACGCAAACGTCCCCCTCTCGGTTTTTACTTGATGACCTCTCCTGTGAACCACCGTGACTCAAAACGAAAGGTTGATGCAACTAGATAATATTTCAATCAAAAATTGATACCGATCCTGTGCAGTGTCTACACAGTGTCCGATGTAATCTAAACATACGTTGTTTGGACCTGATTTACAGCATAAAGCTCTCAGAAGCTTCGTTTAATTTGGCACGATAACGGTTTTCTCTGCATTATGACGCTACGTTTCTGATAAATATTTGCTTGTTTGTACACTTCATTCTTTCGTCTTGACAATTAATATAATTGACAATTAATATCATTTTTTTCTTCTTTCATTTTCATCTCACCAGCCTGTACGATTGAGCACACGAATTTATGACCAAGAGTTCAACCCCTCCCGATATGTATCGACAACGAAATCGACTGGCAAATTGTCGCCAAAGGGAACGGAACGTGAGTCTGGGCTGGGTAGTCTGGACGAACGATTAAATGTTTCCAACGGTGTCGCCTGGGACACCAGGCCGGCACAAGCTCCCCAAACACAGCAGGTACGAAAAACACCAGTCGCAACTGTTGATGATCGAATCAGCGCCAGCTCACAGGAAAACGATCGAAACAGCAGCTACGAACAGTTGAAAGAGATTCAACAGACCAAAATACTCCTCCAACTAGCACTGGAATCGAAGCTGAGGGAGCAACCAAACACAGTGGACAGGTCACAACTGGTTAAACTCGACAAGGAAATTAGCGAGCTTCAGAATGAACTCAATCGTCAGAAAATTTTACCAGTCACAGAGAAGATTATCTTGAAGGAAACTGCACCGGCAGCGATGGAAGCACCCGTCCCCAAAATCCACACTACAACAATCCAAACGAATCTCCCATCTCCGAAGCCTGCCCTTCGGAAGCAAGTTACCAAGTCACCCAAGACCAAACTTGCATCGGAAGCATCGGAAACCTCGGATGACTATGACACCATCCCGTTGTCGAAGTTTGCAACCGAATCCGTCCCAGAAGTATTCAGTTCAGAGGAGGATGAACCCGTACCGCCTCAGTTACCACCTCGACAGAATCACGAAGATGAACAAGGAGACACCTCTCAGGACGAAGAACCTACACCTCCCCAGCTGCCATCACCGAGAACACCTCCCGAGTTACACGATATGATCAGCCGGACTGATCACGCTCAATTGAAGATGACCGAAGTTGCATCTTCGGTGGTAAAGTCTTATGATACTTTAGCACATGTGAACCTATTATAAATATATTTATTTCAGATCAATCTAGCACCAACAACTGCACCACCAACCCGAATCCCTCCACCAACCCCCGTTGAAGATGAGCCCACCCAATCGGAATCACGGAAATCTACGCCCCCTCCAAAAATCGAAGAACTAAACAACAGTAGAACAGGCATTCTGAAGAAAGCCCGTAAAGAGGGCGTTTTATCGGACAGACCAGAAGGCAAAAGCTCCCGGGAAATTGTGATCCCAAACCACCCGAAAGCACGAGACGCTGAAGTGCTGATCAAGAAAGCAATCTCGGCAAACGAGTTTCTGAACAATCTGATGGACGAGGAACGACTGAAGGCCGTCACCGATGCAATGTGTTCGATGACGTTTCCACCCAACAGCTACATCATCAAGGAGGGTGACATCGGTGCGCACTTCTTCGTATCGGCCACCGGAACGTACGAGGTGGTCGTCGACAACAAGGTCATTAAATCGTTCGGCAAGGGGGTCGTCTTCGGGGAGCTGGCTATCCTGTATAAGGCGAAACGGTTCGCGTCGATTCGGGTGACGACCGAGGCGAAAGTTTGGATGCTGGAGCGGAAGGTGTTCCAGAAGATTATGATGAAGAGTGGCCGGAAGGAGCGGGAGGAGAACGTAAAGTTTCTGAGCACGGTGTCCATTTTGAAGGATCTGGAAATCGATAAGTTGCTTAAGATTTCTGATTTGTTGAAACGGGTAAGAAGGCGGTTGATCAGAGTCGAAGACTGTGGAGTGTTGATGATTTTTCTTAATCTGTAGGAGTTCTACGCAACTGGGTCTACGATTATACAGCAAGGTGACCCCGGCGACAAATTCTATATCATTCGGGGTGGCAGCGTGAGTGTGATCAAAACGGATCGCAATGTTGTTGACAGACTGGTGGGGACACTTCAGCGAGGTGCATATTTTGGAGAGCAGGCTCTGTTGCATGAAGATCGTCGGATGGCTAGTATTATTGCCAATCCACCGGGGACCGAGTGTTTGACGTTGAATCGAATGTGAGTATGATTTACATTTGTTTGGACAGGTAAATTTCGCCCTACATAGTGAGGAAAATTTATCCGTGATTAATGTTTTACTCATAATACTGTCATTAACACACACCTTCAGCCGCTTAGGGAAGTTGTTAAAGATGAGCGACCAAATCGGCCGTCTAGAGTCTCGATTTATCTTTCTATGATGTATTATTCGGTTTCGCTATTCTTTTCGTGAACAGTTTGAGTTGGCATTTCCAATTTTGTCACGACATATAGGCAGCTTTTGGTTTTGAACCAAGCATATGGGATAATGACAATATCTAATTGACTAAAACAGGTGTGCAAAAATGAGTTCTAGTTATATACGTTATTTGCTGTGTACATGTTTATTTAGAGCTATCCTCCAAATCCCACTGTTAATTAAAATAAAATTCGTTTTTGAAATATTTGATACTTCGCTTCATTCCGATAGTAAACCGAAACAGGACGGCACGGCGCTTAGCAAAAATATGCGCTATGAACCGACAATTACCGCCTCGTATCTCGTTATTCAGCAGCAACCATATAAAACATACTTTTCTTTTAGCTGGAAATTTATTTATGATTAATCCACTTTAAAAGCCCTCGTTAAATGCTCGGATTAGCCTAGTGTTGTAATACGTGATTCAGAAAGACGGATACACTACCATAATTAAAACAACCTTTTCGCATCCAGCACACAGGACAGAATCAGTACTGCGGCCTAACCAAAACGTAAACTTGAAAACATATTGTAATGCAATTTCAGGTATAAATAATCAATTATTTATTGTACTGATTGCACAAAATTTATTTTTATCTGGGAATTAAGCTCGGTTCGGGACAATGCAATGTTTGATGTGAAACAAGTCATTAGTTGTTAGCCTTGTCATGATTATTTTCTGCAAGTGCAATACTGGCCGCTCTTCTTCTAACTTCTGGTGAGGTCCTTTCATGTGCGTGATCCTCACGTTTGTTTTAATCGGCTGAAAAAGTAGAATGATTCATTTGGTAACTCATCAGTTGGAGATTTTTTTTAGATGAGGTGAAATTTGCTACGCCCAGGAGGCAACCATTGGATCGTTGAGGTGAGAATACATGCACAGAATAGAACATTTGGCTAGAAACTGCAGTGGATCTGACAGGAGACGAATTTCGCACCAACTCGTACAAATGTTGGCAGCACCGTCTCAGATTTTAATGAAACTTTCTGTACACGAGAACTGTCACAAAAAACCACTTTGCATACTTTGTTTTTCCAAAAATGATCTAGACTGTCTTTTGAAAAGGGTCAAACTTTTTTTTCCAATTTTTTTCACATGACTGTAATAAAAAAAATGTCAAATCCTGCAAAAAATGTTGTAGGAGTGATTTTTACAAAATTCGTCAAATTTTTGAATAAAAATATTGAAAAAATTCTGCATAGACTCCTACACTGATAAACTCGATTTTAAAAAATATAAACTCGATTTTCAAAAAAACATCCCATCTTCGATTTGGATGAAATTTTGTTCCAAGATAAGTAATTATGTTCCCTACCAGGCATGGAAAAAATCATTTCACGAAACGATCAATTTCAAATCATCCACTAATATGCTCCTACTGTGAAACCCGAGCTCGGCAACCCTTCTTGTGTAGAGTTACGTGTTCATGCGAAAGCGAGAAACCAAACAAAACACTGAAAAAAGTGACAGCGCACGGCAATGTTAGTGTTCACCCAATGATTCATTCTCCATCACATATGTAGTGTTTTGAATGAAAGTAGAAAGGATCGCAAATGAATGCATTCATTCATTCACAAAGATTCATTTCAATACAATCACCAGATTGTTCTAATAAAAAAAACTTGTCGTTCTTGTTTATAGACCTGTGAAATTTTGACTTGGTGATTTCTAATTGTCAAGTAAGTAGCTTGCAATGTGCTGGTGAATAAAAAACAATTTTTAGAATGAAACCACGCTGTACCCCAAAAAGATTCTGTTGCAAATTATCCAGGAGGAGAGCAGAAAATTCCACTGCAAAGCAAATGAGAATTGCGAATGTAAGCAAGCACCGCTGATACTCGAAAATTTCAAAAGGATCATTTTTAAAATGCACCCTGCTGTCTATGCAGTAATGAATTTACCAGCACCGCCGTACGAGAAAACTGAACCGCGCAGCCGTAACATGGATTGTTTGAAAAATACAAAATTGTTAATTATACAATTTTCAATTATACAATTTTCATGTATGTCAACTAAGAAATAACTTCATAAAACGATTCCCTGCATATAACTACATTAATTTCAAGTGGATTCTAGTGTAATATACTCCCCAATAATGAATCGAATACACAACGTAGACCTTAGCCACCAGACGAAACATTGTTTCTCTGATGATCTGTCCGTTAATCCGTCGACGGACCGGTGCCAATAATCGCGTTTTTCAGCTTTCATCAAGTTTTTCATTTGCATTTGTAGCATCGTGTATATTGGGAAAAATTTGGGCGATCCGACGTTCAAAAGTCCCTTTCGCGTAAAATTCTAAGCAGCCCACCACGAAGTAGGAGACTGTTCACTAGGGCATTGCAAAAAAAACTTTTTTTTGAATTCTCAAAGGCCCCCCCTCTCATATTGTGACAAATGTCAAAGTAAGCTCAGATGCCAAATTTCACATCATTTGGACAATTTTAGACCCCCGCCCACTTCGCTTGAAATTTTTTGAAATTGGTACTATGGGAAAATATGGAGGAAAAATACATTAAATGCTATAACTTTTGAAGCAGCAATCAGAAAATTACAATTTATACCTCTTTTGAAAGGAAATTATCTAAGTATTTGAATGAAGATATATTTGTTTCTTGAAAAATACGGGAAAGTGGGGTACTGGGTCATTTTGGCCCCAAAATCCCCTATTTTTAATGATTTTTCTGCTCCGTGATGCAAATCATACATATTTTGTAGTTTTTCTAATGTAAAAAAATTTCAGAAATCGAACGGAACCCTTTTGACCTTAGTTCGAATACGAGAAGTTGGGGTTATAGGGCTTTTTGTCAGTCATATTATATTTTATCATTTTCTCATGCATATATCTCTATTATTCTTCAATCAATTTTCATAAAATGTAACTTATTGAACGTGTAAAATTCTGAGGAATAAAATAAAAATAAAAACGTTAAAGGTAATATTCAGAAACATCAAACTTTTTGATATTTACTCTACAAATCTCATTTTTTTCATTTTTTGTCCTAATACCTCAACTTCCCCTATTTTTCCAGGAATGAAACTTTTCTCATGTGATCCCTAAGCATATTTTACACTAAAAGTAGTAAATTAAACAAGAATTTTGTTGTTAAATGGAGTTAATATGTGCGATTTTATGATAAAAATGTGAAATCGACACTGTATGTCAGGTAATTTGATGTTCCTGAATTTTACCGGTAACGAATTTATTTTTGTTATAATCCTAAGGATTTTGCACGTTCAACAAGGTATAGTTTATGAAAATTGAGTGAAGAATAATAGAGATATATTCACGAGAAAATGATGAAGTTTAATATGAATGTCAAAAGGCCATTTAACCCCAACTTCTCGTATTCGGACTAAGGTCAAAAGGGTTCCGTTCGATTTTTGATATTTTTTTACATTAGAAAAACTACAAAATATCACGGAGCAGAAAAATCATTAAAAATAGGGGATTTTGGGGCCAAAATGACCCAGTACCCCACTTTCCCGTATTTTTTAAGAAACAAATATATCTTCATTCAAATACTTAGATTATTTCCTTTTAAAAGAGGTATAAATTGTAATTTTCTGATTGCTACTTCAAAAGTTATAGCATTTGATGTATTTTTCCTCCATATTTTCCCATAGTACCAATTTCAAAAAATTTCAAGCGAAGTGGGTGGGGGTCTAAAATTGTCCAAATGATGTGAAATTTGGCATCTGAGCTTACTTTGACATTTGTCACAATATGAGAGGGGGGGGCCTTTGAGAATTAAAAAAAAAAATTTTTTTGCAATGCCCTACTGTTCACGGTTGTTCGCGTCGGGTACTCGGTTTGTCTGACCTTTAATCGTAGTGCAAATGCATTGTGTACAACATGGGGAAAAATGTTAGGACTGAAATATATGATCACTTGGGATTTTTGTTGTCCCATGTGGAAATTTCTGCTAGTTTATAAGATTCCCGAGACCAGGAACCACTTACTTCGGTTTTGTAACAGCAACCTTCAAGGGGCACTCTCAGGCTTTTCCGAGGAAACTTAGGAGAGAAAACTGATTTTCCTCTTTCGGAAATTTATAGGCACATTAGAAAATGTTTCCACCATGGGATGGTCAGACTCTCGCTCTTTAGTGTACAAGAAAACGTTGAAAAAGTCGTGGCGTAGCGCTCTTGTTGTTAAGAGATCATGCGGAGTCTCCCCACAGTAGGAAAACTTTACATGATTCTCTCCGCATTTTCCACAGCGGAGCGGAGTGTACTTCTTCGTACACGGCCAAGTAGTATTTACGTTACTATGTTTCATTTGCCGCAAGGTTCTTCTGTATCGATTTTGTTGGCTATTTTCGGCAAATTTGAGACTAAGAGAAAAGAAAGCAATGAAATTGTACGACGGATAGGTATTCTAGAGCGAATCAGTTATAAAATTAGAACGGAAAACTAGGACTAGGCAGGCTCATATGGACATGATCGAAAGGAAATGTGAAGAGTCCTTTGCCTTCTACTAAGTAGGAGTTGGGCGTTGCATCAAAGTCTACTGCATGGTCTTGGTACATTTCTCTTAGTCTTAAATTTGCCGAAAATAGCCAACAAAATCGCTACACAGGTGGTATTTAGTTAAATCTCGCATATATGCACACTAATTCAAGTTTGTTATGAATATATACCAAATTCGTTACTGATACTTCTTGCATGTATCAGGCAACTATAGCAGTTGGGAAATTGGATTCTGAGATAATTATGACTTTCATTGGTTTAGTTTTCGATAAAAATACACTGAAAACACTCAGTTTGGACAAGGAAAAGTTTTTTTTTCAAATAACTTTTTTTCCTTGAAAGTGTCCAACTTGAATTTTTGACGGTAGGTAGGGAACATAATTACTTATTTTGCAACAAAATTTCATGCAAATCAAAGATTGTTTTTTGAATAAAGACTTAAAATTTTTAAAATCGATTTTTTCAGTGTAGGAGTCGATGCAGAATTTTTTGAATTTTTTCTCATTCAAAAATTAAACTAATTTTGTGAAAATCACTCCTACAACATTTTTCGTAGGATTTGTCATTTTTAGACTATAGCCATTTGAAAAAATTGGTAAAAATGTTTGACCCTTTTCAAAAGAAACTCTAGATCATTTTTGGAAAAACAAAGTATGCAAAGTGGCTTTTTGTGGCAAGGTCTTCATGTACAGAAAGTTTCCGTAAAATCTGAGAGGGTGCTGCCAACTCTGAATACGATTTAGTACGAAATTCGTCATTTATAATATTCCAAAAACTAACCAATTACTGAGTGGATTAGTGTTTAAGAAATTGGCGATTTGACTTAGGACGTTTAACAGAAATTATCGTAACAAATCCAACTGCCAGAGGGACTATAAAGTGGGCCATACAAATTGGCGCTGATAATAAATTCGCGATTCGTAGGTTCAGCGATATGGAAAGTATCAATTTCATTAAACATATAGAATCCATAGAAGAATCTTAATATCTAAATAAACAATTAATTATTATTTTTTCTCACTTGACTGACAACATTGCCGACAATATCGTGTAAAAGTGCACAGAAGGCTTGAATGTACTATGAGCGATACTACGTTTCATAGCGGAACGTCTGATTCGCCAGACTTCGCAACCGATTCTCCATCTACGGGAAAACTGCAGAGCTAGTGCTATGATCCTAATGATCGCTAGGAATTCTTCCTGGCTGGAGCCCAAACACATGAAGAGTGACTTATGAAGAAGCCTTGCCCTCTGGTTAACCAGGCCCGGGGCCAATTTTGAATAACGTTTCATTTAAACTAATAATATCATAGAATTGAGCAAATTCGCGTGATGATGCAGAACTGGTTCCAATTGCAAGAGGCCAGATCGAGCAAATAGAAGATTAACTGGTTTAACCGCATTTTCAAATTGCATGCCAGATCAGAAAATTAAATTTCGACACACTTTTCGTTCGAACATTTTCAGGATATTTTCTGCTCATTTCGATTTAGCGTCTTTTATATTTTGCAAACGTGTAGTCTAGTCGTAGTCGATTAGCCCCTAAATAGTTTCTCTTGAATATTCATTGCTGTAACTTGTAAATAAATACTAAAAATCAAATTTAAAATCAATAATTCGTTGATGTACTATTGCTTTTCTTGTAGTGAACATATATTTAAGATTTATAGTTTGTATTTTAGTTGTTCAAAATTGTTTTTACTTTAACTTTCCAAAATTTCATAGAGTGTCTAATGATTGTATCAAGTCATCATAAGTGATACATTTATGCAATAATTGTTAAGTCACTCCCGAAACAAAATCCTGGTTACGGGCCTGTTTAAGTTCTATGCATTTTCACTTTTTCGCCTTTTGTCATTTTGCCTTTTTTCATTGTTACAATTTTTGTACTTCCTTTTTTGTTCGTTTGCCTTTTCGTATCTTTTTGCCTTTTTTTATTTATCTATTTTTTTATTATTTTGATTATAGAGGTTTTAACCTTAAGGTCATTCGCCTCTTCGGGTTAGAAAAATCTCTTATGAAAAATTTCTAACCCTATGTGCGGGGTCGGGACTCGAACCCAGGTGCGCTGCGTACAAGGCAATCGATTTACCAATACGCTACGCCCACCCCCTTTTTTATTTATTTGTCTTTTGCATATTTTTGCAATTTTTGTCTTTTTTAACTATTTTCATCTTGTTTTGCAATTCTGATCTATTTCCTCCCATTCTGCATTTGCTCCGTTTTAGACTTTTTAGAGAACAGACATAAATTATCAAACGCGAAAATTGCCCAATATTATCTACCCGCTTCCCAAATATAATAATTGTTTTTATCCCCTATTCCCCTGGTACCTAGAGTTCTTTAAAAGAATTTTTTCTTCAGTAAACACATATTACTTAACGTTCTACCCTTCCTTCATATGTCACAACATGTTACATTTGATCATACCCTGCCTTAAAAGTGTTAGGTAATTTATATTATATTCCTTACCCTTTTAGCGGTTTTGTCAATTTTGGCCTTTTGGCATTTTTTTCCACTTTTGCAAAAATATGCTAGGTACCGTAAACCGGGATGACTTTGATCATCGGGGTGACTTTGATCACTCGAAACTTTTTTCGTAGATCGCTTATTAACCCAGAATAGTCTACCGAATCATTTTAATTTGAAATGATTTTTACTCTAAACTTATAAAATACTGATTTGTTATACTTTTTGAGTATATTGTTCGGTTTTTGGGTACAAAAACTAGAAATAAAACTGAAATTTGACATTACCTGTTTTTACGAAGCTTCGTTAAGCGTCTATTTTTTATAAAACAAATAAATCTCATATTTGAGCAAGAGTAATAAATTACAAGCGTGTTTTTATTTTCCTTTAGACTGGGGTATGCTAAATTTAGTTTTAAGAGTTTGTTTATTTTTAATACAGTTTTTGTGAAACTAGTTGGCAATTATTTCAAATTATTTTAAGCTAAAATTCGTAACATTTTTTTATTGTTCAATATTCCAACGTGTTAAATAGATGAAGCTTTTTGTACATTGATAAAATACTGAAAAAAAATTTTTGGCAGTTTTAAAGTTTTTCAGGATCTTTTATTCTAGTTGGACACAAATTATACGAATTTTGGTTACTGAAATTTTACAGTACATTGAAATACTTTGTATAATACCAAATAACATCAATTTAACAACGAGTATCTTTCCAGAGTTAGTTTAAACAAACATTTGAATGAAAAACATTGACATCATCAACTTAATGTGGGTAAACATGCATGTTATCAAAGACACTCCGGAACACGAAAACGGACTTCAACTTGAAATCATTTTTAAGAAAGTAGCTGTAAGCGGACAATTTTAGGTAAAACCATCCAATGGTTTAAAAATATTAAACTTGAAAAAAAATGTGTTGCATCTAAAAATAAGGAATGATTACTTCGAAAAGTGATCAATGTCACCCCGGTTTACGGTACTTGCTTTCATTGTTTTTTTTGTTTTGCAATTTCCGACAATTTTGTCCTTCTTAATATTATCATTTATCTTTCTACTATTTCTGTCTAATTTTCTATGTTCGTTGTTGTATCGTCCTTTTCTGCGTTTTGGATATTTTCATCGTTTCACTTGTCTTTTTTTTATTTTTTCTGTTAAACTATGTTTATTTTTTCATTTAAATATTTCTTCAATTATGGCCTCGTTTAACTTTTGAATTGTTTACGATATGTTTACTTTTTAACCTTTTCTGCATTAGATTTTGTTTATAATTTTTGGCATTTGAATTAAACGGGGCTCAGATATTTGTGGCGCTAAAGTTCTAAGGGAAGGGGTTTGAAATTATGTGACGCCACAGAGATAATATTTCAGAATGAAATAGTTAGTTTTAACTTTATCTGAACTTTCATTTTACTGCCAAAAACTTTTTGTTATTTTTTTATTTCGATTATAGAGGTTTTAACCTTAAGATCATTCGCCTCTTCGGGTTAGAAAAATCTATTATGAAAAATTTCTATCCCTATGTGTGGGGTCGGGACTCGAACCCAGGTGCGCTGCGTACAAGGCTGCCAAATACTATAGTGGCCACTAGGGTGTCCCAAAATGACATCATGTTAAAAAAAAGTCATCGGGTTCACTTCTTAAATGAAAGGTTAGGGTGTTAGCATCACTTTCTTCTTCGGAGTGAATTTGCTAAAACGCTTCCTACTGGTGGCGAATTTTGATTTTTTGAAAAATGGGCCGATTTTGCATAATATTTCAAATTTATGCCTGTTAAAGTTGTCCTGAAGTGTCTAAAACATTTTTTTTAGCATTTTTTGTTTTTCTGAAGATCAAATGGAGAAGTTGGTTTGTACAAATTTTGAATTATAAGAGCGGCAGAGCCATTAAAACATAGTAAAAAGTGAAATTTTTGGTGTTTTTCAGTATTTTTTCTTCAAAACTGGGTATCTACAAAATTTTGAAAGTATAGAAAACACTTTACATAGTTGAGCCGAATACAGGGGCGAAGAAAGTGTATAGCTACTGCTAATGGGGTATGAGTTATTTAAGTTTTTGTTAGATAACCTTTGACATTTTTAGCAATTCATCAAAAATAATGCTGTTCCAAAAAGTAAATCAGTTCAAATGTGCTTTGACCACACATTGTGTTGGCGGATATCCTTCCGCCTAGTGAAATGTATTAACTGTCGTGAGAAAATAATTTTCGCTCCTTTTATTAGCAGCGGTTGCTATGATAATTTCGTTAGAGTTGGCAACCCAGGCAACCCACTGAAAGAGTCATGGCACAGTTGACAACGAAAGGGGATGAATGTACAGAAAGTGCGCGAATGGATTGGCTTGCACACGATTGATGAGCTGGCTTAAGATCAGTTAGATTCGAACCTTTGTATAATTAACATCAAAATTTAATGTGAATTACAAAAACGAAATGTTACTGGAAGTAAAGAAATTGAAGTGCAAATAAGTGTTTCTATCTTACTAAACTAACATACAGTCCAGAATTTTCCACTATTAGGCTTAAATTGAGCCGAGCACATTGTTTTTCGGAAAATAGAAGGATAATGATGAAAAATGACGTTTTCTGTACGTCTTTAGGATGCCAAAACGAGGTTTAATCTGATGATTTTTTTGTAACTTAAATTATAAAAATAATGATAACTTTGCTGATGACGCCAAGTCTTAGTCCAAGAGTTAATTCTCCATAATTACTTCTAGGAGGCATCTTCAACAAACGAATTGTGTCAGAAGATGTGCTGTATCCTGTTGTAAAACTTTTTCGAGGATATTTGCCCCAAATTTGACTATTTCGGAACTATGTGATCTAAACAGTAAATATCAGTTTTCAACACTCACCTCACTCTATTGCATTTTTATCCACTTTAAAATTCCTAACATGGAAATAACACCTTATTTACAAAACGTGAATACGACAATCAACTTAGCCTTCAAAAAATTAAAGGGTTGTGTACAAGACACGACCGCAGTTACATTGAAAATGCAGCATTATTAACCCTTAAAGGCGCAAATGAATTTTTTTCCATTATCTATTCGTCCTAATGAGGACAGTTTGCTAATAACTATGTTTTGGGATACGGAACGCGAATCCTTTGAAACAATTCGAACTTTGCCGGCGATTCGTTTCTGCTGCATACACACAGACGAACATTCTTCTTTCGCAACTCATGTCAAATGAGCACAAGGCGATCTCTTTTATTAACTGTTTGGTGCAGATGGAAGACCATCCTTTTGGGCAGAATTTTCTAATTGATGTTTTTCATTATATACTCGTCCTAATAAGGACGGTTTGCTAACAACTATGTTTTGAGATACGCAACTATAATCCTGTGGAACGATTTGAGCCTTGCCTACACGGCTGATACGCACGGAATAAACCAGCAATTTGCCGTCACGCTTCTGTTTCGCCATCGTCGTTTAAAGCTGCGAATAAAATCCTTCCAGCGCACACAGACAATCGTTCCCTTTCCGTAGCTCGTGATCAAATGAAATACCCCTAACAGCTATCCTACAAGCAACAATAGTAATAATCCAACTGGTTCTGCCAGCAGGACAGGCATGGCAATGAAGAAATTCGGTCAAAATTTATATCCAGCGATGAAATGTGTAGGACGTTTATGAATGTCGAGATGAGGTCTGTGTTAGGGAAAGTCTTCCGCAAATTTGTGAAAATTGTATATGTTTTCCCTATTAATTGCATATTTACGTATTTGTCAATAGTGTGCTAATATTAATTTGCTAACAATTTTTTACTGGTAATTTTCGGAATCGATTGGTGTTCGAATCATGAAAATCCGTCAATAATTAACAAAAAGTAAACAAAACTTTGTTTTCTTACATTTTCCCAATGTTTTTTCAATAATACGGATTTTTCAATAGTGTTCAATTGAAATACCAATTTATAGTTGCAATAAATTTTAAGTTGGATATCTCTGAATCTATTAGTATTTAAATGACGCAAATCCATCAACAATTAACAGCGCTACAGTCATTTAAAATTATGCAACATTTTCGTGACACAGTTCGAAATCAGATTTTAGTTTTACACCTAGCCCCAGCCCCATATAGTAGGGTAAAGCATTTTCAATACTAATATACGCCATAACTTGCCATTAACTCGACATATTTGTTTAATTTTAGTGATTTTCAAACCTGCTAGGTGGCTATTAGTATACAAAATAATTAAAAAAATAATCGTCAAATGCTCATAAAAACCGTTTCTGATGTAATAGATACAAGCGAAAAACGCCATTTTTCCTTCCATTTTCCGAAAAATAATATGCGAACTAAGCACACTTAAGTTGTTTTATTTTGTAGAACAGTGTTATTTTTGATGAATATCATAAAATGTCAAAAGGTTATTTTACAAAAACTTAAAGAACTCATTTATTTATTTATTTATTTATTCTCATTTTTCATCTGACCTGTGTTGGTCTACATGAAATGTTTCTAGAAAGGAAAAGCCCATTTCAGGATATACTTCAGAAGCAAGCCTCAAATGGGCGTAAAAACCCATCATCTTTTCACATTTTTCGCAGTTGATTACAATGATTTTACACTACAATTAAACATAATCACATATTTTTTCCCTTTTTTATTTCGACTATGTTAGTCACATTTTCTTTTTTACGTACACAGTATTGCAAGAACAAAAATTACAAATATTACAAAAATGGAATCTTAAAATCTAAGTCAACCTTCTTAGTCTATTTTTGAAAACAGCACAAGATACAGAAAAGTCAAAATGGTCATAAACCCTATTAAAACACATCGCCCTAATGGGTTCGTTCTGACCATACTCTGTGCGCTCAAATTCCAGTCTTAAGAAGTTATGCGATCTGAGATTTCTAGGGGGCACATAGATATTTATTTGTGAGAGAATATCTGGAGCATCTATTTGACCAGTTAATATCTTCCCAACACATACTGCTCTAAATGTGTTCCGCCTTTTCGCTAGGGTTTCCATATCGAGCAGACGACAGCGATCGATGTACGGTGGTAGCTCTGCTGGGTTACGCCATGGGAGAGTTCTAAGAGCAAAACGGAGGAATCTTGCCTGCACTGCTTCTATTCGGTTGATCCAAATGTTCGTATAAGGACACCAAATGGGTACTAAAGCTTCCAGGACAGATCGAACTAGCGAGAAATAGAGTGCCCGTAAACAATATGGATCAGTGAATTCTTTGGCGATTCTTGTAATGAAGCCGAGATTTCTATTTGCCTGTGCTATAACATGAGAGTAATGATTTCTGAATGTCAGTTGTGAGTCCAGGAGTACTCCGAGGTCTCTGATAACTGTCATTCTCTCTAGCGATTCCCTGAGATGGTGTAGCTCCAGAGTATTGGGTTTTTTTTTCTGCGAGTAAAAGATATTATGGAACATTTGGCCACGCTGAGAGCCAGCAAGTTGCGACTACACCAATTACAAAAAGCATCTAAGTGTCGCTGTAGTGCCACGCAATCTTCTATTGACCGCACAATGAGAAATAGTTTGAGATCATCAGCGTATATAAGTTTACACCCTGGAGGTATAACATAGCAAACGTCATTGAAGAACAACGAAAGAAGCAACGGTCCTAGATTGCTCCCTTGAGGCACTCCCGACAAGTTAATGAAGCTGTATGACTCGCTATTTCCTAATTTTACAGATAGAGAACGATTTACGAGATATGATTTA
Source organism: Topomyia yanbarensis (assembly GCF_030247195.1). Taxonomy (NCBI): domain Eukaryota; kingdom Metazoa; phylum Arthropoda; class Insecta; order Diptera; family Culicidae; genus Topomyia; species Topomyia yanbarensis. Next base: position 88,370 of record NW_026684224.1, on the reverse strand, counting down.
AGCCACCCTGTGAAATTTCACGAAGCGCCCAGCCGCTTTATCTTTGCCAGTAGAAGAGAGTGGTCTACACGATCGAATGCAGCCTTGAGATCCGTGTATACAGTATCGACCTGAGATCGAACTTCAATATTTTTAATACAAAGCGAAGTGAATTGGGCTAGATTAGTAGTTGTTGTTTTCAGGCAGAAAAAAGCCATGTTGATCCTTCGATATGTATGCTTTGGTCTCACGAAACAGCACGTTTCCTACACTCAGCCAAAAAATACAGTGAACTGCATAAGTACATCGTATATTTTTTAGCCAGAAGCAGGACGTATGTAAATCATAAGACTATCTTATGAAGCGGCATTTATTTCGTCAAATCGGTTTACTATGATTTAATTTTCCATAACGCATCTTTGAATTATCATAAGACAATATTATACATTTCTCTTATGTTTATGAGAAACATAAGATGCTCGTATGAAACTCGAACGACTGGCATATGCAATAACTTATAAAATGTTAAGGTAATTATACAAGTCGTATGTTTTTCATATTAATCTTATGAAAACATAGTTTTGTTATTTTTCTTGTCATCATAAGATGAATCTTATGAAATTCGCTATGCATTTTGCCTTAGTGTACTAATGTCTCAAATAACTTTGATCCAGCGCAGAGTGAGGTTATGCCATACCCTATTGGCCGTAGCTATAAACTTTCTTCTGCAAAATTAGGCCCCTGTATTCGGCTCAAGTGCTTTCTATACTTTTAAAATTTTGTAGATACCCAATTTTGAAGAAAAACTACTAAAAAACATCAAAAATTACTTTTTACTATGTTTTAATGGCTCTGCCGCTCTTACAATTCAAAATTTTTACAAACCAACTATCCAAACTTCTCCATTAGGACCTTCAGAAAATAAAAAAATGCTGAAAAAATCTAAGGTCGTTCAGGAGCACTTCAAGAGGCATGCATTTGAAATTTTACCCAAAATCGGCCCATTTTTCAAAAAATCAAAACTCGCCACCAGTAGGGAGCTTTTTACCAAATTCACTCCGAAGAAGAAAGTGCTCTAAATACTCTAACCTTTCATTTAAGAAGTGAGCCCGATGACTTTTTTTTAACATGGTGTCATTTTGGGACACCCTAGTGGCCACACATATACTAAAATAGTGAACTACTCTATTATTGGTTCAGGATCATCTCTCTAGGTTGCTTGTTCAAAAATAAAATGTATCCACTCTCCACGCGCTAGAGAATTTTTTATATTTCTACATTTTTCTGCGATTCTAATTTTACCCCTTATATCTTTCAAAGGACTGATATTTTCTCCAGTTCTACCTTATTTAGTTCAAGAATTTTTTCTAATTTTATAATTTTCTTTAGCTTAAGAAGTATCTCGTGCACTTACATCTTTTCCTGTTCAAGGACCTTCACAAACTGCAGTTTTAGTTTAATCTTCCGATCTTTCTCGAGCCCTAGTTAAATATTTCATTAAAGTGTAATACAGAAGACAATAGAAAAATACTAACAATTGGTTTCTTTCAGTGCCTTCAACGAGTTCCTTGGAGGTTTGGAGAAATTACGCGAAATAAAACTGTTCGATGATATGCCTCGAACTTCCGACAATCGAAAAACAATTTCCGGTAAGTTTAACGTCAATCATTCATAGTTTACATCCGCAACAAAACGGAGCTTCTCCCGCAGAAGCTGGAAATGCTAATGTGGATCCCGAAATTCCCCATTCCCTGTCATCGTCACTTAGCCGTTTGACAGTGAATGGCATTATATTCATATTATTTACCCTCGCTAACTCCTGTGTGACCTCCCGCCGCACAGAGTACGCCCACATCCAGCTGCACGACCTGACCTACATCGGAACGCTCGGAATCGGTGGTTTCGGACGCGTCGAGCTGGTACAGTACCGCGACAGGCAAACGTTTGCCCTCAAATATCTCAAGAAAATCGAAATGGTTCGACAGCAGCAGCAGGAGCACGCTTACAGCGAGAAGGACATCATGCTGAGCTGCAACAGTTCGTTTATTGTGAGGTAGGTGGTGCGTCCTTGAGTTGGGTGGTGGGGGTGGCAGCCGGTTGGGTTACATCCGTTTCGAGTGTTTCCTCTGGAATGTTTCCTACATTATTTTGTAAAAGGTTCCGCGGTCGGATTGCATTAACGGTTGAATGGATTCAGACGATGGAATGTCATTGTCGGAACGCTCGTGGTAATTATTTTAAATACCAAGCTTTTTGTTTCCTTTTCCGCCACGATGTGTTTTCCGTGTAATGGAGGTCGGCAGGTTGTTTGGTTGAACTCATTTGTGTAGCACTATGCTTACTAATTTATCTAATTAGTAGTTTATCAACTAACTGCATCCGAAACTGCACTCATCAAAATGCACAAACCGAATTTTGATTGAAAATTATAACCGCATGTAGCAGCAGCCACCCAACTCTGGCGGCTTTGTTGTTGTGACATGTGCTAGCCACGTACGTTAAAAACAAACAGTTTTTAGTTTGCATGCCTCGCAGCTGATGTGCAATTGGCGGTTACATTATGGTGAAAATTCCTTCTGCTGTTATTGCTCCCTGTTTGAGGCGTTCATAGATGGAACACAACATCATTTACATAATTATACAATATAAAGCAACAAGGAATGAATGACATGGTGTTTGATGAAAAGAGAATTTTTAATCGAGATTTACGGTATTGATGAACTGCTAGATTAGAAAAAAAATAAGAATTCAATTTAAAACTGACACTCTCCTTCATTCTAGACTGTACAAAACGTATCGCGACAAAAAATACCTCTACTTCCTGATGGAGGCCTGCCTCGGGGGCGATGTGTGGACCATCTTGCAGAAGAGCAAATATTTCGACGAACGGACGGCACGTTTCATGACCGGCTGCGTGGTGGAAGCGTTCGAGTATCTACACAGCCGCAACATGATCTACCGGGATTTGAAGCCGGAGAATCTAATGCTGGACGAAAAGGGTTACATAAAGCTGGTAGGCATAGTGAAATCGGTTCTTAAAAACTGGCCCATGCTCCGGTTATTTAGCAATTCCCTTCCGTAGGTTGACTTTGGCTTCGCCAAACGGATCGGAGCGAATCAGAAAACGTGGACCTTTGCCGGGACACCGGAGTACGTTTCGCCGGAAATCATTCTCAACAAGGGGCACGACCGAGCCGTCGACTATTGGGCCTTGGGGGTGTTCATCCATGAGCTGCTGGTCGGAAAACCGCCCTTCCGGGGTAAAAACCACATGAAAACATACAATGCCATTCTGCGGGGAATCGATATTATTGAGCTGCCGTCGAGAATTCCGAAAAAGGCGCAGGTGCTGATTAAGCGACTGTGCCGACAAACCCCAGCCGAGCGGCTCGGTTACGGCAAAAATGGAATTGCTGATATTAAAAACCACCCGTAAGTAATCCCGACTCGGTTGTACAGTGTCGGTTTCACTGTCAGATTAACATAAACATTTATTTCGGAATCGTACCTATTTTTCCAGCTGGTTCGCTGGCTTCGAATGGCAGCGGCTTAAGGATCGCACCCTACCCGCTCCCCTGGTGCGACCGATACTGTCGGACACCGATCTGTCCAATTTCGATGAGTACCCGAAGGATCAGGACGAACCCCCAGATGAGACATCCGGGTGGGACATTAATTTTTAATTCCACTTAAATCGATACAGACTAATTGAAATTAATAAATAACCTCGTGCGAGTGTGCTTAATCCAGTGGGCTTTTTTCGTGTAAGCTGAGAGTGAAATTATTGGCTTTCCGCATGGGTGCACTTCTTTAACAAGAACGCATTGAAAAAGTTCCAGGTAGGTAACGATGGTTCATCCTGCAAACAGAAATTCATTCGAAGCGTGAAGGCAGTTGAATCTATCTAATTAAAATTATGGTACATGTCTGTGCGATGTGCGCTCTGTTTGTTTGTTCTCGGGCGGAAAACAAGTAAATATGATCCAATAAGAATCAGAAAGCATAATGGTCATTCCAGGAGTTTTCTGACAGCACACACATGAGTAATTGTGGTCGAATTACGGCAAACATTATTTATTGCTGCTGTTGGTGTGACTATGCTCTCACATCGGATGAGTTTGAATAGGATGACCGTATCAGGTGAGTTAAAATCCAGGACAGTCGAAAAGCACTCCCGTTACTTCATTCGAACGTGTCCGACAAAATTCTTTCCAGGTTTTCGGCAGACCTTAAATATTGTTAGTAGGCTGTCCCAAAAAAAAATCGATGTTCGAAAAGTCATGGTGCTCAACCCTATAATGAAAGATAAGCATATTTTAAGCACTTTTGTAGAACAAATCAAGTTTCTAAAAAATCATCTAGAGGCTCCGCAAATGCGATTTATGAAAAATGGTCATTTTTGAGCAAAATTGTCGTATATAAGTGGTTTTCGCTACTTTTTCAAAGCCCAATTATTTTTAAAATATTTTTTTATTTTTCTCTGGACCTTAGAGAATAAATTCCATTTAAAAGTTTTTTTTTACAAAAAGTCTTTATATTAATTATAGAACCTCCTAATCATGGCAAAAAAAAATTTTTTTGTTTCATTTGGAAGAAAATCCACACAAAACGAATGTCAATAATTTTTTTTTTCAATTAACCAAAGGCATGTTTTGGAAAGTACTATTCATTGCAAAAATTTTCGTGAATAAATGTTGTGAAAATTCGGTCGAGGGGCTGAGATATAGCATTTTTAGTAAATGCTTTCAAACCGTGAAACTTTGCTACATTTTTTTTAATTGTTCAATATCTCAACCGTAACTTGACCAGTGTAAGCATATTGGGTGTCAAATAAAAAGGATTTCTCACAATCTTACAAAACATTTTCATGTGTGGAATCTACCATCTTATTCTAAGGTAGTTATTGAGAGATTTATGGGATTGTGCATGATCAACAACTTTTTGATAACACCAATGATGCTATAACCTATGTAACATTCACGATTGATTAGATTTATTTATTAATGCGAATGTTTCATAAGTCTTGTAATAAAACACTTAAATTGAAACCATTTCATATGTTATCGAATAAATATGTCATGATTCAAGTTTTAGAAGTTATTTTGACTCTGCGTATTTTGGGTGATAGTCAGTAATAATTCGTTTTTATCAGTGTCATTTTTAGTGACATCTCGTAGAATTCTCCACATAAAGCTACTGTTCTTTCAGTACGATCATTACTGTCATTTAAGTTTGAACGGGAAAATACAGGAAAACGAAAATAGCAGTTTATTTCCTCACCGATTTTGGCCAAGAAAATTACTGATTGAATTTAGTGAAGATTTAGCAAACGCAGTAGAGAAAATCTAAAAAAAAAATTCAATGAATAGTACTTTCCAAAACATGCCTTTGGTTAATTGAAAAAAAACCTGTTTTAATCCACCTAGCGGTGCAATTGTGCCTTTCTCATTTCTCTAAACTATGGCACGGAGACTTTTTATGTTCAACATAATCGTGGAAATGTCCATTACATTCTTAGTACAGTTTGCACTTATACACAATGGCATGCCAGCCACGAACTTGATGAGCTACGTGTCGACGGTGAAACACTTGAAACAAAAAAATATCATACTCCATTAGCCTAATCAGCATTAGATCAATGTTATCTGCTTGCTAACTCATTTTGTCATGCGGGGGTGGGTATGTGAAGAGGGCGAAAGTCCCATGAACGAACGATTCCCCAGCTTAAATTGGTATGCTTTGTGATATAGTGGTGGTTTCAAGATGATGGGGTTGAAAGGGAGGGGTATGAGGGCTGGATGGGGTGGTGGTCTGAGGGGTGATTTAAGGAGATTTTTAAAGGAGGGGAGCGAACAGTAGAGGGGGGTGTAACCCCTCTCCGTAAACCATCTACTACGCCCCTGTTAAAATCCAGAAACCCTATGCGAGTCGAAAAAAAAATTTGGCCGGGATTAGGTTGACGTTTTTCAGAGTGATTGCATAACCTTTCTATATGAGAAAGGCAAAAATGTGCCAAAATCCAAAAAAGTGAATCGCCGTCAAATTTTTTTTTCGAGTTTGCATCAAATCTTGACGTTTCATGCACCTTGAACACATTTAGCATCAAAAATAAAAATTCTATTTTTAATTTTTCCTATAGTTTATATGAGAAATTTCTGTGTGGCCGCACTCTGAAACCCGTAATTCCGGAACCAGAATTCCGATCGATCCAAAATTCAATAGCAGCCGATGGAAAGGTTGCACCTTTCATTTGAGACTAAGTTTGGGCAAATCGGTCCAGCCATCTCTGAGAAAAATGAGTGACATTATTTGACACATGCGCACATACATACACACACACATACACACACATACACACACACATACACACACATACACACACATACATACACACATACACGCACACATACAGACTTTTTCCGATCTCGACGAACTGAGTCGAATGGGATATGACACTCGGCCCTCCGGGCCGGGATTAGGTTGACGTTTTTCAGAGTGATTGCATAACCTTTCTATATGAGAAAGGCAAAAATGTGCAAAATCCAAAAAAGTGATTCTTCGTCAAATTTTTTTCGTTTTTGCATCAAATCTCGACGTTTTATGCACCTTGAATACATTTAGCATCAAAAATAAAAATTCTATTTTTAATTTTTCCTATAGTTTTTATGAGAAATTTCTGTGTGGCCGCACTCTGAAACCCGTAATTCCGGAACCAGAATTCCGATCGATCCAAAATTCAATAGCAGCTGATGGGAAGGTTGCACCTTTCATTTGAGACTAAGTTTGGGCAAATCGGTCCAGCCATCTCTGAGAAAAATGAGTGACATTATTTGACACATACGCACATACATACACACACACATACACACACATACACACACATACACACACATACATACACACATACACACATACACACACACATACAGACTTTTTCCGATCTCGACGAACTGAGTCGAATGGGATATGACACTCGGCCCTCCGGGCCGGGATTAGGTTGACGTTTTTCAGAGTGATTGCATAACCTTTCTATATGAGAAAGGCAATTATTGACATTCGTTTTGTGTGGATTTTCTTCCGAATTAACCAAAAAAAAAATATTTTTTTTGCTATGATTAAGAGGTTCTATAATTAATATAAGAACTTTTTGTAAAAAACTTTTAAATGAGATTTATTCTCTAAGGTTCATTATTCTAATTTGGCTTTGAAAAAGTTGCGAAAACCACTTATATACGACAATTTTGCTCAAAAATGACCATTTTTCATAAATCGCATTTGCGGAACCTCTGGGTGATTTTTTAGAAACTGATTTGTTCTACAAAAGTGCTTAAAATATGCTTATCTTTCATTATAGGGTTGAGCACCATGACTTTTCGAACATCGATTTTTTTGGGACAGCCTAATGGTTAGTTGCTGTTTAGTGTCCAGACGTGAAGCCATGCTGATCGTCGAATAAGTACTGCTTGCATTGGGCCTGAAGTGGGTCTATATTTTTCCTTTTTGTGGACTGGAAATGTGCACGAATTTCCAGCAACGAACGATGTCAGGAAGCGAAATCATCAAAATGTACCTTTTTAGAAGTACCGATGGTATTCGATAGCGCCCACAGTTAGTCTAAAACTGGAATTTAAAGCATATGTTTACGCGGTGGTGTATCATTGCGTCGTTTCTTCCCTCCATAGCTCGCATAATTATAGACACATTCCAGCGTTAGGGGGACAACGTTTGCACGCGTTATGCAACTGTTAACAGCTTGTCGTTTGAAAAATCCTACGATGTACGCCAAAACACTTAATAGAATACTTTAAAAGTCCTAACACAACGTTAATGTTATGGGTTCGATGTTTTTCAGGTTGTCATGTCATTCTGAGAGGTGAAAATGTCGCGTTAGGGGTCAACAGAGCAAAATATTGATTTTCCAACCTACACTTGTATTTATCAAAAAACCTATCTCTATCTATCTCAAACTTTAGAGCATTCATTTGTTCTAGGAATTTGATCATCGATAGTCACATAACAATATTGTATACTTAGATTTTCGCGCTTTCACGCAATTTTTTTCACGACCGTTGCAAACGCTGCGTTAGGGACAACACCAAAATGAACACAAACGGTCGCATATGAAGTGTTATCCCCTAACGCCACCGAAGTGTTTGTTGAAGCTCAAAGAAAGCGAAGTATATTACAACCAGGGGTGCCACATGTTTTTGTGAAATGTCTGTAGAAGAATAATTAAAATGTCTGTAAAAGTCTGTAGATGGTTGTTTAAACTTTATTTACACTGCGTTATTACTTTAAAAGTAGCTTGAAATTTGTAAACTATTGTGAAGGAATCACTCGTATTCGGATAAAATTATTCAAGTGCAATTTTGTTAAACACTATTACTCTTTTAAAAGTCTGTAGATTTCTGATTACATCTGTAGGAGACCATCAAAAGTCTGTAAAATACAGACATGTCTGTAAATCTGGCATCGCTGATTACAACTAGGCATGTAAATAACTCAAAACAAAGATTTGAAATGCCAAACTAGATGTATTTCTAGTTTCACCTTCATGTGTATTTGACAAATGATATTTAGAAATCAAATTAATATGGATTGAGAACAGGCCACACCGCATACCACAGTGTGGTCCGGTATAGAAAAGATTGTAGACCACAATCGCCACTTTCTAATGGTTCGAAAAAGGTGGTTTCAAGTAGTTTTGGTAAGTTGAATACATTATTGAGATCGGAAAATATATTAAATAAAATTAACTGTTTATTAGGGTGACTCAACAAATTTTTATTTTGTTGACCAAATATGTTTTTTCAAGCAATTTTAATGCGCTGACTTTGTTTTTTGACATTATGAAATCTTGAAAATAACATTGACTGTTGATTAGGGCAGATCAAGAAACGGCATTAGGGTGGTTCAATATTTATTTTCTTGTTGAGTTAAAAATAAACAAATGTGACACTGAAGCAACCCAGCAAAGGTAAGACTGTCAAACGATTATACTCAGTCAAGCAGTTATGATATTTAAATATTGTTTATAATGTCGCGAAAAACCTGTAATACGGTTGAATATCGCCCTTCCAGTTCAACCTCTGGCGTTTGTTCAATCGTTTCTACTCATAGTCTGCAAGAAGACACTTAATAGTTATGATAATCAAAATGCATCCGCTTTACGCAATTTTTGGAAAAGAAGGGAAAGACGCAGTTTTTTCAAAATTTAGATATATTACAGTATAAAAAAATTGTTAAAAATCCGCACACAATTGCGGTCTTATGGGTCAGCTGGCCGGCTTGTCACTGAATTATCTAAATGATATAAAACTGGAGAATTTCGTGAAATTGTATCTTTTATTTGCGAATTCTGAGAAATGCGTATCCTCGATAAAATTTTGACTTTAACGTGCTACAAAAACATTAACAAACTGTGTTAAACTACGATGTTTGGTTCATGTAGAAGAAAATCAATTCCGAAAAGACAAACCGTGGTTTGTTCCAAGTGGTCAATAATTATAAACGGTGAAGTCCCGTTCCATTTTTTTTCAAAAATTCCTTCACGGTGATTTAGTTGGAACCCCAAATCGCTGCCATCTTTTTATTTGTGATGCTACCAAGCCCAGTTCGATGGTATTTTTTTTTCGATCGCAGGACAGTAAAATTTTTAATTTTCGAATCATTTTTTAAAAAATTTCCAAGTCCTTGGATCTAAAAAAATTATAATTTGTTTTCAGCGGTTTTCGTTTGTTTTGAGACTAGATGCTGATGTTTCATGCTATTTTTAGACATATTTCGACAAGCTTTCTTTCGATTTTCAACATTTCATGTACTCCCTCCTTTGGATTTTTTCTTATATTTTGAAAACAATATTCAAACGCCGCACCCCCTTAATGATGTCCGATTGAGCTAACAACTTGCATATGTAAGACTTTATGCGAAAATTTAAGATAACCATTTTCATTAATATCTTGTCTCTTGAACATCCCTAGTTCTCCATGCAAACTTTGGTTTTAAACTGTGAAGCCCGGTTCCTTTTTTTTTTAAAAATTTCTGCACCAGAGGTTTCCTGGGACCCAAAACTTTCGTTATTTTTTTTCGTTCTGCTCCCCGATCGTGTATTGAGCAGTGTTATCCCGTCAATTTGAAAGAATATTTAAGGAGGACAAGTGAGTGTTATTCCCTATGACCAAATTCTTCCCTGCGCTCTCATACTTGTTTGACATATTGCGTTCCATTTCATATCTTTGTTCTGTTGTTGATTTAACCTTATCCTGTTCTGATTCTGTTGTTGATTTATCCTTAGATAGTTTATCCATAGATAGATGTAATAAAAACCTGATTATTTTGCGACATTATAACGTAGGCTTTCCCCTTATTGGCATAACCCCCCCCCCCCCTCTCTCTCTTTCCACCCCTTAGGCCACTCATACCACTGCATGGCTGCGCTATTTCTGAAAGAGGTTGCTTATATCTTTTATGTCTATATCCTGTTCTGTAGGGTCCATAAGTATCTCTGCGGAAGGATTTACCGCACTGTAACGGAAAGCGTCAGGGGACAACACTTCAGTGCACCCATGTGAAAGAACGATTTCAAAGTTTGTTATATACAAATAGCACATTTTTAGAAAGGTATTGATGCGTACTAAAAATATCTGAAAATATTTCATAGATATTGTGCATTGTTTTCGCGAAAAATTGAAAAAAAAAAACGATTTATGCGTTAGAGGACAACGCAAAAATGGTCAATTTTTGCCCTTCTTTTATCCGGCAATCCATTCACTCAAAAAATCTGCGTCCGAAGATGAAATCTTTGTACAATTTGTATACAATAAAATGGCATTTAAGATTACTCCAAATTAATTTTATTACGAACATACCGGTGTGGTACGGGAAAATCTATTCAATTATTAGAAACGAGTTTTAAATGTATTACTGGTTTTTATTGACGAGCGTCATAAAATTCTTTTAAAAAATTTCTATATATCTATGATTTGGGAGCCTTAAACCTATATCAACATATTTCAGAACAACTTTTACTTATATTAGCAGATTTATTTTCATGAGGTAAGCGATACAAGTGCGTGGAATGTGTCTATAGCAGAATTTTAACAGCGCCATTTTGAAAAAATTCACGGCTGCCGAAATCTTGATAGGTATCTGTTGGCTGCCCGATTTTCTTCCAAGCGAACAATAGCTTATTCTTATGTCAGGTTCACATGAATGACTCGTTGTATTTCTTTTCAATTTCCATGTAAGAAACGGAAGAAATAACAGGGCACTAGGGTGGGTGAGCCAGTTATGGCACTAGTTAAGCATAACGAAGAAATTTGGTCCTTAATATTTGTCAATATTCCACACTAAATTACAATCTATATCTTTTTAGGGAGATCTGAGAGTTCTTAACAAGAAGCTTGAATTCAACCTAGTTTTCGGCGAAAAAAGTTTTTAATGTGAAATCAAAACTTTTTCTCTTGCTCCAGTTATGGCACCAAGTGCTACTTAGTTGGCCCTAGTAGTGCTCCATTTATTGACACTCCGAGCCGTAGCGTGACCTTCTGGCGCCCTTGGCGAAGTCATATCGTTTGATTTAACAGTGTTCCGAAAAAAAAGTCAAAATTGTTGCCGGTCTAATATACATGGAAATGGCTCTGCTCTCCTAAGGCGGTGTCAACAAAGCCATTTTCAGTATTGTCAGCGAATATGCCGCGGTGAACACGAATCCTTCCGAAGAAAAACTTCAGATGAATGGTTTCAATAATTTCACATGGACATGTGAATACAACATACGTTGTATAAAATTCTACTGACACAAACTCGAGGAGCAGGTGTTTCAGTTCGATAACACAAAGCTCATTCATGAATTGGGAAAGTAATGATAAAATGCAGTTGGATGTTTCCTCATTTATAGGTAATTATGTAAAAAGTTTTGCTGACTTGACAAAACAGTGTTGGTTATAAACGGTTGGGAATGTCATCCCTTGCGGACCTCCAGACTTACCACATGTTTTAATTACTATCCTATGGCTTGTCTTTAAATTTATTATATCTCCCGTAATTTCTGTCTCTGCCTTTGCATTCTTTAAGTTTACACTTTGTGCCGGGCTTTAGGATGGGACATAAATAAACTTTCCTGAAAAAACCCAGATTCCGACTTCCCGTTTAAAAACATTAATTGAAGTCGGTTGGACCATATTTGAGTTTCTTTCGGACCAAAGGTAATCCGCTAAGTTTTTGAAAGAACTAACGCAGATATATTCAACAGTGACAGATATCCCGGAAGGTCGTCCAGATATGTTCAGAATTGCAATATTCTGTCTAAAGCAAGCAAATGACATTAGTGGCGACAAGGCTTGTATGAAGGACTACCGCGTCTAAATGTCCGCTTACAAGGTTGAGATCGACGGTGGGGTCACCGATGCGAAATTGTACCTGGATCTACTGAAGCAAGGGGTTTGGCAGTTTCAAGGTCCCTGTGCTTCATTGAGCAGAGAGATTGAATAGAAATCGCACTGGATGGGACAAAATTGTGTGTCCCTTCAAATTCGTACCGGGTGAACGTTGGTGTTTACTTACGTTTTCTTCGACAAGAATCGTCTGCCTGTTCGGCTGTTGTACCGAGAATCGTGAGGATGACTTTTTCGCAGAGAATCTAAAGAAGATCCAAAGCGTTCCCTTAAAGACGATCTAAGCACTCTTGCAGAAAAACTAAAAAGACCTATGTCAATCACCACGACAAATTATTTTGCTTTTTTGGTAGAGTATCACTCTGATGATCTCCATGTGGGTATCAGCCAGTTGAAACAGCAGTTGGAGTTAGAAGCTGACTCAGTTTATCTTAGAGCAAAAACTGCATTAGTTTTGCAAACCTTTGGTGTTTACATTCTCTTCTATTTCAGTGTTCAGTTCATATGGAACTGGCACATTACTTTGACTTATTTCATGATTTATCCTGACACAAATTAAAAAGCCGGTTATGAATTCAGCGCCCCTTTGAGGCTGTCGCTCTTGGCGGGGGCCAACCGCACGCTACGGCTCTGTTGACACTATTATTATTTCGGAGATGTCTTAGCCAGTTTTGTACGGATCTGTGTTCAGGTTTTGTGAGATACAGGTTGATAAGTGCGCACACTAAACTAGTACATACTATAATAACAAAATAATTGTTCAAACTCTATTGACATGGGCTTCAAAATACCAGGATTTACCTGTCTACTTAATTGGTGGACAAAATAGACCACTAGGTTATATTGACTACTTCAGACTTCGAACGATTTCATGCACAACAACACACTTTCCGATATAATTAGTTCATATCATTTGCATGTTTTATTGTGTAACTAATTACATTGCTTATTTATGCAATGCTTTTTATGCCTTCTCTCTTTCGTTTGCTTGTTTCTGTTTTAATCTTTTTTCCCATTTTCAAATTTTGGCATTGAGCGGCCTGCATTTTCTTTGCTCCTGCTGTTTCAATTTTGTTTCTTCTTTAAATTGTATTTCATCCAGCCGCTCCTTAGGGACGAGGACGATTCATGAATTACGTAACACTTGTAGGGTGAGGGGTATGACAAAATGTGACATGTTGTGAAATATGAAGGAGGGGGAGTAAACTAGAAAGTTGCATAACATGATTTTACTGAAGAAATATCTTGTAAGGTATTTGTTACGTACTATTTGAGGAGGGGGGGGGGATAAAGAAAATTGTAAAATTGTGACAATTTGTTACATGTGGGAGGGGGAGCATATTTTGGAATATTTTTGCGTATCATAATTTAGCTTTAGAACGGCAATGGTGGCAACCTCAGAAAATCTGAAAAACTTTTGTACTTTAGATATTTCTCGGAGGGCGTTCAGCATAGCATTCAGCGTTGTGTTTTTCAGCAAAGGTACATTTATAAGACGATGTTGGTTCAGATGCAATGCTGACATGATTAACCTGACCCGTTCAGTGGAAGCCACTATAGCCTCCAGAGTACGTAGGAAAAATCTTGAATTTCTGTACATAAATGATTCAAACCATTTCCCTCCTAAAAATTAATACTGTATCGATTTTGTTGGCTATTTTCGGCAAATTTGAGACTAAGAGAAACGAAAGCAATGAAATTGAAAGACGGATAGGTATTCTAGAGCGAATCAGTTATAAACTTAGAACGGAAAACTAGAACTAGGCAGGCTCATATGGGCATGATCGAAAGGAAATGTGAAGAATTTTTTGCCTTCTGCAGAGTAGGAGTTGGGCGTTTCACCCAAGTCTACCGCATGGTCTATGGTAGAACATAACTCATCATCATGTTTTACCGCCACAAACTAGTGAGATAAGCACAGTTTCGAATCCTACACGAATAACACTTTGAAAAAACTGAATAAATTAAAGAAAAATAATAAAACGCATAAAAGTTTAAATTAATTATGAAGCAATAAAAAAAATAAACATCAAACGAAAATTAGACAATATTAAAAAAGTTATGAAATTAAGAAAGTAAATTAAATTGTTTCATGCCTGCAAACTGACATTCAATAATAAAAAGAACTGACTAAACCGAATGAATAAAATGAAGAAAATGAATAAAACAGTGGCGTAGCCAGAAATTTGGTTTGGAGGGGGGGGGGGTTTGACGAAAATCGAATTTTTTTCGAAAAATGCTAAACTTTAATATGAGTTTGATAAATTATTGAAAACTCAAAAACATAAGTAGTCTAGCAGATGTCATTCCAGTTTACAAACAAAGAGAATCAACATGGAACAGTTTTCAAACCTCTATAGATTATTTTCTTGTATTATATGTCAATGAAATCATAAATTGCGATATTTTAAAGTGGGATAAATGATCGAAAAAAATTTCAACGTTCAAGATCACCTAATTTAATAATCCTTGACTTTGAAGGTTTGACAACTTCCGGAAGTTATCAAAATAAAACAGCATTGGAATGAAATAGACACGAACATAAACCTAGATCTTTTTCTGGAGATAATTGAGTTCTGTATGGCATCCAGCTATTTTCAGTACAAACAAAAGTTCTACGTACAAACTTTCGGTACAGCGATGGGAAGTCCTTTATCCCCAATCTTAGCGGAAATAGTTATCGACTCAGTAATAGACTACGCCATCAGAGCATTGCCCTTCAAACCACCTATCATCAAAAAGTACGTAGATGACTTGTTCATGGCTATTCCAAAAAATGCTACCTTGAACACCCTCAATATATTCAACGAGCAAGAGGACAGTCTACAGTTCACCATTGAAGTAGAAAACAACCGAACGCTGCCTTTTTTGGATATGTTGATCATTCGACTACAGGACCAATGCTTAACCACCGACTGGTACTCAAAACCAATTGCTTCTGGAAGGATGCTGAACTATTTCTCATTCCACGAATTGAAACACAAACTGAATGTTGCAAATAACTTTATTCACCGTGTAAAAACTCTTTCTAAAAACGCCAAGAGCAAAGAACAAGAGCTAATAATTCGTAAACACTTAGTAAACAACAGTTACCTAAAAACACTAATAAACCGGCTCATGCAAAAATACAAGAGCAAAGCCCAGGAAAAAATAACACCACCGCTACCTTCAATGCCAAAACCATCACCACAACTGCTGCCATCGCCAACACCTCAGTCCCCGCCACAGTCATCACCACTATCACCAACCCAGCCACAACCACCCCAGCCGCTGTTTCAAGCACCATCGTCAGACCCAGCAACGGACGAAGCATTCCATGCCGCACCATCGTCATCGGAACAAACCAATCAGCACACGATCAATAACCACGACACAACACAATCGCAGGTATTTACCTACCGTTCAATCCCGTATGTTCCAAAGCTGACTGAAAGAATTACAAAAATTTTCAATACTGACTATCCTCACCTTAGAATCTGTAGCAGGCAACATAACACAGTACAATAGTTCCATAGCATGGTTAAAGATCCTAAAAATAAGAATGAATTAAACAATGTTATTTATAAAATACCTTGTGGCTCCTGTAGCAGCTGCTACATAGGAATGACCCAGAACAAGCTCAGCAGCCGACTGGCTGGACATAAATCAAATGTAAACAAATGGCACCGTCTAACAAACTCAAACCAAAGTACCGAAATCGAACTGAGTGAGTTGAGAGAGAAAACAGCTCTCATCGACCACTGTATCAAACACGATCACCACTTTGATTTCGATAACACTACTATCATCGATCGCACCATTCATACACACACTCTACCATTCCTAGAAATGTGTCACATAAACAACACTTCCAATACCGTAAATAAGAGAGTAGATCTCGACGGGCTCAATACAGCCTATGCAGCAGTTCTTCACAATCTTTTACCCACAAACCATAGCCAAAGACAATAATACACAAAAAGACAAATAGCAAAAAAAAAAAAACTTTTCAAAGCCATTTTACCCGACAGATTGTTTTCAAAAGAACCGCAGGAGAGATATAATTTATTTTGTAAGCTAGTGATTTTTATACAACAATTCAATTTAAAATTTACTATAACTATTTTAGGATGAAAAACTACTCGCAAAATTCCTATGACAAGCTAGTGTCAAAAAATTTTAAAAATTGTATACGAACTATATTATTGTAAGTAACCCTTTGTGTTCGATGTTTAAAGTTAAGTTAATGCATGTTACAATGTTACCCATAGTTTCCCCTGAAGATGGCGCTATACAGTGCCGAAACGTCGGATAAATAAATAAGAAGTTCTAAAATAGTGAATGACTGCTTATCCGAAATAAATCCAACAAGAATATATTACAAAACAGTCGAGCTCTTACCAAGAAGACAATTTTAAACAATTTTGTTGAAAATATGAAGGCTACATGAGTGCAGTATATAGGGATTTAAATGGACTGGGCATGCAATATTTCTCCTTAGTGAAGAAAAATTTAGGTGGAAACTATTTTCTCTGCCGTACGGAGAAAATTGTTTGAAACAAGCATTGTGAGTTCAGAACACAAAACCTATAACTAAATTATGGATGGATGGAGCTGGAACTTGCGTTTTGACCGCCGAATTGATGCTAGGTCCTAAAAATGGAATCACTCTTTGTGTTTTTGGGCAAACCGCTGGTCCTTTTAATATCTGAGAATAATTCGTTTTAAATCCAGTTCCCTTAATTTTTTTTTGTAAGCTTCAGAGGCACCTTGAACTCAATTTGAATATATTGTTTAATTTCCGCAGAAGAGATTTATCAAATACAGTGATTTCAGAAGAGCTTGTTGTAAAGGTTTTCTACTACTATATTTCGATACTCTGAATATGTGGGATATTAAATTTATAAATTTTATGTCTTTGATAAAGTTGTTTGAAATAGCACTTTCGAAAACTTTGCTGGAGACATTAAGTCTCGACCCAATTTTGCTAGAAGAGTAAATTCTCTATTATTACTTCTAGGAGGATTAACCTCCAAAATTATTTTATCAGCAGATGACCAGTTTTGCGTTTTGAAATTCTTCAATGCTACTTAACATCGAAATTTGACAGTTTCGAATGAATGTGATCGTGACCGTTAAAAATTTATCGAGCATTAATTTTACTTTTCTTCATTAGTCAACCTCACAACTTGCAAACGAGTACTAGTACCTAGCACACAAAATTTTAGTACGCCATTCATTGCATCCTGCTTAGAAGCTATTCATATAGTTGATAATACAACAAAAATCAAATGCTCATAGAACCGATCCTGACGTGCTAGAGACAAACTGTAAACGTCATTTATCATCAACTTTCAACTAGTTTCTGAAATGTTATTCTTGTTGTTAACCATATTGAATTTTTTTTCTAAACTGTACACAATTTAAAAAAATACATTTTCAGCAAATGTTGAAATGTATGCAAGTTTTCGGTAAACAAGCTTATGTTTTATATGCAATCAACCTATTCAAATTTAGATTCCCATTCGAAAAATTTTCTCTAATCCATATTTTGAAGCATCTTTCCAAAAATGAGCTCATAATAATTCAGACAGTTATTTTATTTTACATTGAAGTAATTTGGCAACTATGGGATTTCGGAGATAAGTTAAAATATCTCCTTCACACAATTTTCCAAAAGTTCTCATGACGCTTTAAACACGGTTCTCAATGTTGTGATCAGGGAATATTATTCTAAAAATATTTTGTGGAATATTAAATTAAATTCGTCAGTATCAATTAATTTTTTTTCAATTCAATTAATTTTGGTTTGGGGGGGGTTTAACCCCCAAATGAAATAAATAATATGAATAATATGGATAAAATTAGCCATTTCATACCTAATTTTTTTCTAGCACATATATGATTCCGAAACTGTTTCTCTTAAAAGTGTCTGCTCAATTTTTACATACCGATCCTTAATACACATCTCCTTCAAAGTTTTCAATAGATCGATTGGGCAGAAAAGATAGCCGAAAGCAGTCTACATTGAATAATAAAATTGACAGCTTTCAACAATATTTGAAGCCAACGAAGATATATCAAAATATAATTATTCACCGATAACTGAAAATGTCTCTGGCAGCACTGCCCCAGTGAAATCCAATCAGAACAATAGCAATAACTTCAGTTCTACGAATATTTTCTGTAACTATAAGCGCTCAAATAAACGGTGATAGCCACAGTTATTAGTTTTTCTTTTTTTGAGAGGAAATCTCGTCTAACCCCAAAGTTATAACTGTTTGAAAACGTGGTTGTTCATAAATAAAAGGGTATGCAGAGGGTAAATAAAATCAATAAAATAAATAAAATAAACAAAATGAAGAAAGTGATAAAATGAATAAAAATATTTTCTTTCTATATATTTTATAGTTTTGTTTGCTTTTAAACAATAAAATGATTGAAATGGAAAAAAAATCAGCGATATTGAAAAGCAACAGAATTAATGGAATAAATTAAATTGTGTCTAATTAATATTCTAGATGAAATGAATAAAATGAATTACTGGACAAAATTAGTCAGATTATTAAAATAAATACAATACGTGAACCCGAAAAATAATATAAAATTGCATAACACAAACCAGTGAATAAAATAAATTAAATTAATGATACGAATAAGATGCATGAGATAATAAACTGATCGGAATGCATATAAAGAATAAAATGAATACAATAGATAAAATGAGGTCAAATAAACAAATTGAATCAAAAGAATTCTAAATGAAAAAATAGTTAAAATGAAATAATAATATATTTAAAATAGGTCAAATATTTAAAATGAAAAAAATAAACACAACGAATATAATCAAAGAAAAATGAGTGGTCTGAAAAAAATGAGCATGTAGAATAAAATTTAAATAAAACTAGTTAAATGAAGTAAATGAATAAAGCGAATTGCACGAATTCCAGAACCATTATTTCAGAATATTCTAAAATGTTTGTGAAAATCCCATAATTCTTTTATGTTTTCGTTCTCCTTTTATTGACAGCATTTTAAGATTATCTGGTGTTTCTACTTTATTGATGGGCCTTAATTATTCATCAGGAAATCTAGAAATCACGAATTTGTCTTGGAATTAAAAGATGTCTTTTTGGTCACAGATATCACACCTATTTAAATTCATTTTTTTTGCTACGTTATTTTTAGTTTTCACAAATTTGCAACACCAACTTATAGGGTTTAGAGCATTTTTTCAAATCGGTCTAATTTTATTGTTTAATTAAAAGTATCAACATTTTTTTTAAAACTCTTTACCAATCCGAAAATTTTCACTGTATTTCAATAAAAAGCAATAAAAAGAGTTGCCGCATTCCTAACCAATAAATCTTATAAGATTAGAACACTTATCGCGTCATATTTCTGCGTTGAGACCGAAACGAAAAAATGGCAATATACATAGTTGCCATTGCCTTATAAAGGGTTAAACTTCTATAAATTGATTTACTAGTCGTTATAAGTACTCTTAGTGCTACACTGCAAATTTTTTGAAATGTTTCGAAAAGAACTCATAGAATCTAGATCGCCATTTCAAGCCATATCTACACTATAAATTGTTGAAAGAATATCAAGCAAAACATCAACGTAGTATCACTTCGCGACAGTCTAACAAATAACAGCACTGTCAAGTGAAGAATGTATGTTCTTACTTCGTTCCGGACTTGGATTTATGCAGCACGGTACCCCATTGGTACAATGTACCGGGGCGTGACATAGGTAATGGTTCCGCTGGCTTCAGATGGCACGTGGCTACGAAGTATGTAGCAGAAACGAATCAAAGAGACAGAGAGTGGAAGAAAATTGGATGTTTACCAGATTGCAACTCTCAGCCAGCCAGTTGACTATGTTTTAACCTGAGCAGCATCCTGGCGGCTAACATGTGCACACATGTGGGGGAAGATCCGGTAGCGAGCGGTGCTTAAAACAAATAGTCCAATAAACTACCGTGGCATGCCCGGAACGCCGAAAATGGTATCCGGAACGCTGTTTACAGGAATAGTTCCGTAGCCAGACGTCGACTCTGTATGAGAGGTGGGATCCAGAATGCGGTGGATAAATTCTCCTGGGGTTTCCTTATAGGTTTCGTGCCGTGGGTGATAATAATGAGTAAATTTCCGAGTTGAACTTGTAGATTTCGAAAGATGTACTGACTGGCTATATTGGTTTGAAATGATAGAAGCATATGCTGAACAGTCGTTAGAGGAAGGACGCATGCGTTGTCAGGGAGAGCGGTAAACTTCGAACCGAAGTGTTCTCCACTGCATAAACGGTAGCGGCGACCGGCGGACTCCCGGGCTGGCTGCAGTTGATTGCGGTTGGTGCTAGCGGGCCCCATTGCGATGAGTAAAGAGCGCGCTGATAACAGGTCTAGAGCGATTGCGATATATTTCTACCGGCGGCGGTGACATTCTCCGAAGAGAACGAAATAGACTTTTAGTAGTTCTCGTGTCAGTGGGAGAGCTAGCAGCTGGCTGTACTGCTGCGAATATGCTGTACGCAAGAAAGTTGGAGCAGGTAAATCAGCTGTGCTATGCTGTGGGGATGGGAGATGGTCTTATACTTCTATGATAGCGACTTCGGATGCATGTAGACGCTTATGAATGAAATGCTGTTTCTTTAACCCTTTTATGCCTGTCATTTTTACAATAAAATGAAAATTTTAAATGTTTAATCTTTTTCCAGTTGAATATCGTCTAAACTAGTCCCCTAACTAAGGTGGTTGGGAAGTCTGTTAAAATAAATGGAGAACAACTTTCACAAAATTCTAGGGCACTTTGCAAATGTGCTGAAATCAGCTATGACAGTAAGCCTAGGCACTTTATTCCGGACGAAGTTAAAATCATATGAGTATACTTGACTCAGCATGAGCATTGCTGAGAAACCTTGGAAGCACAATTTCTTCATCATTATCATCGATTTTGTTAGCTCAAAATACGCAATGTGGCTGAAAATAAGTACATTACTGGATCACCGCATTTTAAATTCGCAAAATAAAGGTCAATGAACTTTTGAAGGCTATAAACTTCTCGTTATCAATCTTGATGAACTTTTTTTTCGGTAAAGCTTATCTGGACCGACACCAAACGATTTCGTCTCCATCCACCTGGGGGGTTTGTAAATTGTGATGCGTGAAATGAGTATCACGTATGACGCTTGTCGGTATTGAGGTACCATAGCACGCACTTATCGCAAAAATATCCCGTAGTTATCTGTAGCTAAGTCATTTTCTGAATATTGAGTGAACGAATTCTTATCATTATCCAGTGTACTGTATTTACACACATGGTAAACTTATTTGTTGACATTTTTGTCGTGTACGGACGTGTTCTTTTTACGGGAAGTTCATACTTTTGGTAAATGTAAATGCTATTTTTGTAACCTTGTTAACTATTACTGCTGAAGTGATCCACGCAATTTAAGCTGAACGATAAAATAACTTCAAACGAATATATGTACAGTTAGCATTTTTCAAATGACACAGTTTCGTGTCCGTTCACATTAAAGAACGTAAATAGAAATCTGAGCGGTACCGTGTGCACGGGTAAGTACAAAAGAATAATGATTATTTTTGTTTTAAATGATCGTAGTTGTAGTCAACGGCATGTGACTTAGGAACGCAGAACGTGATTGTCTGGAATCCGCCTATGCTAACATGTATTGGATCGTGAAGTAATTAGCTATGCTATATTTCTTCCCAAGGAGACCACGTTAAGCAAAGACCAATTTTTTCCACTAAGGAGCAAATTGAGTAATACCTATAACTAAATTTGCGTTCCGGCTTCATCTAGACATTTTATTGCCGGACATCACGCGTGACTAGAAGTTTGCTCACCAACACAAGACGTGTTTCCGTTGTTGCAGCTAGCGTCAATCTGGCTGTAGCTTAGTCCGGACGGTAAGTTATTGTGGGATTCTGATGAGACTAAGTCGAAATGCAAACTCCATAATAATTTAGTTAGCATGGATTTATCCACGATCGCAAGAATGAAATTATGTAGGCGAGTTGTAAAATTAATCCGTTTAAAAAAATAGGATAGTTTATCTGTACTGTAGTTCCAATAGGATCATATTAGTTATCGAGAGTGCAAGAGGGTACGTAAATAATGTCTCTATTTTAAATTTCACTTCAAAATATCGACCAGCAGGTTAGCGTTACAAGTTTAACGATTAAGCAAAACTCCCAATGTATTAAACGAAAATTACAACGGTTATGACATTGAGGAAGTTTTTGAATACCATAAAGCCACATATGACAAAATAAGACGGAAACAGTCAAAATACTCTGACAAAATACATTTAAAAATTAAGAGGAATTCCACGAAGGTCCGTCCGAAAATAATTAAAATCCTGATCGACCATCTTGGACTCCTGTGAAACTTTACGCATTTCATCGTCTTGAAAGACTAAGCATTTTCCATAATCAGTAAGATTATTTTGCCTCAAGAGCAATTTTTTAAAAGGGCGTAAACATTTCTACGTGCATCAATTTCAATTTTTTTGGTCGATTACTGTATTTTATACAGCAAAACTTTCTGAGGGCGAGTTTTAAAGCATGAATTGCAAAAAAAATATACACTGAAAAAAATTTGGAGTCATTTTTCACAAAAACAAAAATTTTGTTGAAAATTTAAATTGTCAGAAACCCATTTTTTCTAATTTTTTTATATTTTATCAATAAAAACCTCAAGAGAAATAAAATTAAATCAAAATGCATTTAACAAAAAATTTCCAAAATGCGATATTTTTCGAGATGTTTGGAATTTTGTTCCAACAAAAACAGTTTATTCGTGTGATCTTCTGTGATCTTTTTAAAAGTTATTCGCGTTACCAAATTATAAAATGTCGAAAATCTAATGATCATCGATTTAAATACGTAAAATAAACTCTTTCAGTGTATTTGGATCATGGCGAAGCTTGCAATAAAAAAATCCTAACTACTTTTGACATATTTTTATAATTCTTACTATTTGCAATCAAAAATACAATTTTCTTTTTTATATGATTCTAAACGCTATTTTAAATCAAAATGTTAACAACATTTCTGAAAAGTAGTAGTTCTCGAGATATTTCAAATTTCGTTTTTACAACATAATTCTTTTGTTTTATAACGACTTTTTCAGAAGTTATTCGCGTTTCTCCATCAACAATAATAACTTTTTCAAAAGGCCCATACCATTTCCTGTAAATTTCTCTTTGACATCAAGGTGATATTGTAAACTATTTGAAAGCTATACGAAAACAACCAAAATATGATCGAACTATTTAGTTGTTGTTAGGAAAACATTTTTATTGAAAGCTTCCCCATGATTCAAATACACTGAAAAAGTTTCTTTTACGTCTTTAAGACGATAAATATTATTTTTTTTGTCATTTTATGATGGGGTAACGCGAATAACTTTTAAAAAGGGCATAATCACACGAATTAACTGTTTTTGTTGGAACAAAATTCCAAATGTCTCCAAAACTATCGCATTTTGGAAGATTTTTGTTAAATACATTTTGATTTAAAATAAAAGTAAGAATTATATTCTGTAATAAAATCACAGTTTTGTATGTCAATTGGTATGAAATTTAAAAACATTTTTTTTTTGTTTATTTTTGACACTTTACCACTGTAGCGGCATTCGTGTCATGCATTTTAAAAACATGTATAAAGTTATTGTTAGAAAAACTGTTTTTACCGATAAGTTCTCCATCATACAATCACATTCAAAATATTTATTATCTCTTTAGGTTTTTGTTTCTAAAATATAAAAAAATTAGAAAAAATGTTTTTTTGCAATTTATATTTTAACACAAATTTTTGTTTTTATAAAAATGACACAACATTTTTTCAGTGCATATTTTTTTCGCACATGAATATTCATTCCCTGAATCAGGAATCCGAATATATAGGCTTAAATGGCACTTATGTAGTCGGGGATTTGTGCCTTGTCGTGTGTTTTCATCATTTCCTGAGCGGAAGGAAAGGATAAGGAGGTGTGGGGAAGTAGAATTGGAAGGGTGGGAAAATAACAGCACAAAAACAAAAATAAACAACAGGTAAGTTAAACTCACAAGTAGTTCAACTTGCCTGCGAATAAGCCTAAAGCTCTTTACCACATTGGATAAGAAACTTTAGTATGTCTCTGAGTTTCAGTTGTCCAAACATGGTTTCGTCTATATAAGGACGGTCGAAGACTCGAAATCGCAATTGCGCTACCGCTGGACAGTTGCATATCAGATGATATGAGGTTCCGTAGTCGGATTCACAAAGATCACATGAAAAAGACTCAGCGCCCTGAATAGTTGCCATGTGATAATTGAGTTTGCAGTGGCCAGTTAAAGCCCTGGTCAGCATGCCGCAGTGGAGCTTGGAAAAATGTAGGAGATTTTTCGAAATCACTGGGCACGGCTGTTCTAGAAATGCCTTCGTTTGGCGACACGTTTGTAGATTTCTCCAATAATTGCGGTGCTCGGACAAAGCCCAGGACCGTACTTTTCCCTTATCCAACTTGTCGAAATTGGCAGCGAGGGCTCAGGACCAACGAAGTCAATCGCTGAACCTGCCCTGGCCAATTCGTCAGCCCATTCATTTTCAGTAATACCAGAATGTTCGGGCACCCAGACAAGGTAGATAGTGTTGACAATGTTTAGTTCTTCGATTTGGGTTCGGTACGCGATCGCGGCATAGCTTGGACCGGGATTTGTCTGAGCTAAGGGCTTTGATTGCAGCCTGACTATCGGAGCAGAAGTTTATAACTCTGCCGGACAAACTCAGCTGAAGGGCCGATTGTACCCCGCACATAATCGCAAAGATTTCTGCTTGGAATACAGTACAGTATCTACCTAGTGAGTGAGATTGTTCAAATCTCATTTCACGACAGTAGACACCAGCACCAGCACGTCCCTCCATCAGAGAACCGTCAGTGTAACAGACCACTTGCGTTTGTTGTTGTCTTTCCATAAAGCCATACAACCACTCCTCTCGAGAGGGAATCTTCACATGGAATGTCTTGTAAGGAAAACTACAAGTGAGTGTAATATCGCTGTGAGCAAGAATATCTTCACCCCATGTAACCATTTGTGACCACAATCGTGTATGACTGGTAGCAAGATCAACATGATTACTGTTCCAAAGCCCAGTAACCTGCAGTCTGTATGCACATGATAGTGCTTCTTGTTTTAAGTGTATGTGTAATGGTTTGATATTTAGAAGTGCCTCAAGAGCAGCAGTCGGAGTCGTGGTGAAAGCACCAGTCAACGCCATGAGCGCCATTCTTTGCAGATGGTTTAGCTTTGACTGGACTGTCACCACCTCTCCTCTCTGCCACCACACAAGGCATCCGTATGACAGTATTGGACGTACAATTGTTGTGTAAATCCAATAGATGTATTTAGGTTTGAGATTCCAGGTCTTTCCAAAAGTTCGTCTGCACTGCCCGAACGCCATGCACGCTTTCTTGACTCTGAATTCAATGTGAGCAGACCAATTCAGTTTGGAATCCAATATGACTCCAACGTATTTGACTTGATCTGCACACAGTAGCTCAGAATCAAAGAACTGCAAGGGACGAACCCCGGTTATTATTCGTTTCTTCGTGAAAAGAACCATTGAAGTTTTGCTTGGGTTAACCGATAGTTTAACTTGTCGACACCACTGTTCGACAGCTCTTAATGCCTGTTGCATTAAGTCAAAGATTGTTCCGATGCAAAATCCAGTAATTAGTATTTGGTAATCGTCAGCAAACCCGTAGGTTGGAAATCCAAGCTCATTGAGTTTCTTCAACAAGCCGTCATCTACCAAGTTCCATAACAAAGGTGACAGAATGCCGCCCTGAGGACAACCGCAAATACTCAACTTCCGTATCTCAGCCTGTCGCAGTGACGAGCAAAGTACGCGGTTACTAAGCATTGCGTTTATCCAACCCGAGATACATGCAGGTATCCCATGACCGCGCGTCGCTTCCAGAATAGACTGGAAGAACACATTGTCAAAAGCACCCTCAACATCTAGGAATACACCCAAGCTAGATTGCTTGAGCGAGAAGGCTTTCTCAATGTTGTTGTGAAGCAGAGTGATCGTGGATTTCGCACACTGATATGCATGTTGCATTTTGTGCAGTGGATATTCAACTAAACTAACGTTCCTGATGTGATGATCGATTATCCGTTCCAAAGCTTTCAGAAGAAAAGAACTTAAGCTGATAGGCCTAAAACTCTTGGCTTCTTCATAGCTTGAGCGCCCCCCTTTGGGAATAAATCTAACAGTTATTTCTCGCCATGCTTTCGGGATATACCCGGTAGCAAGACTGGAAAGCAAAATTTCAGCGAAAAAGTTTCCGAGTTTCAGCAACCATTGAGAATTCAATAAAAATACATTAAGTGTTGATTATTTTCGACCATGTTCCTCATCAGCTTGCTGTGGAAAAGCTAGGGCGGACTGGACTGCCGGACTGGCTGACTAATTGGATCTTCTCGTACCTTGCGAACCGTAGCGCCTCGGTGCAACTTGGTACTACACTCTCGGATCTTTTCCACATTTTATCTGGCGTTCCTCAAGGGAGTCATCTCAGACCTCTTCTATTTGTGCTCTTTGTGAACAACCTCTGCAGTGAATTATCGTCTTCTAAAGTCATGTATGCTGATGATCTGAAAATATACCGTGTCATAACAACTATGGTAGACTATTGTGCATTGCAAATGGACGTCGATAGGATCATTGACTGGAGTGACAGAAACGGAATGAGTGTGAATATCCAAAAATGCAGCACAATCACTTTTACACGAGTTGGACTCATCAAACGCAATACTATACATTACACTGGTATGCAGTATTCTGGAATATGGCGTTACTATTTGGGCTCCATATCACATTATACACATTAATCGTATCGAATGGGTACAGAAGAACTTTATCAGGTTTGCACTTCATCGGTTACCATGGCAACATCGTTTCCAGCTTCCTCCATATGAAGATCGCTGAACCGTCATCGATCTCCCTACGTTGCGAAACAGACGGATCATTCTGCAACGACTTTTAATTTTCGACCTTGTGACAGACAACGTAGACTCTGCTGCGCTTCTAGCAAAACTTGACCTCAACGTTCCGGGAAGATCTTTCCGGAGAATTGATTTTTTTCCGACGCTCAACACATTGCACGCAGTACGGCCAGAATAATCCTTTGGATGTTTTCTGTCAACTCTTCAACAGTGTCTATCATTTGTTTAAATTAAAAATAGGTTTAAGTTAGTGTTTAGTCTAAGTCTGTGTGATGTAACTTTTTTTTAATCGAGGACAATACAATACAAGTGTTGAAGTTAGACAAAAAATACTATAAACTGAGATTGTTTCTTCGATCCCGCTTTTCTCTTTGTTTCAATTATTCGCTAAGCACTATTTTAATTTTTTAAGCATTAAGATTTTAAAACGCTAAAGTTTTAAAACTTTAGAGATTTCAAGGTCTATAATTTTAAAAGTATAATGCTTCAAAATCAAATTTATGAATATTTAATTTTTTTGTTTTGAATTTATGAATATTTTTCTTTTTGATTTTCAACCTGTGAAATTTCAAAATTCTTGGATTCTTAAATTTTTATATTTCCGATTTTTTAATTTTGAGAAGAAATTGAACTTTAAAATCTTTGAATTTTAAAGATTTTAATGTTTTTTTTAAAACTTTGTTTTAAACCTTTTAATTCCCAAATTTTGATATAATTTTTATATCATAAAATTTTTAATTAACATATCTTCAAATTTTAAAATCTATAAATTTTTAAATGTTTAACTTCTTGAATTCTCAAATATATTTATTTTTGAATTTTGAATTTTTTTTAACTATTATTTTAAATTCTAATGCATTTAAATTATTAAAATAAAAAAAATCAAAAATTCCAAATTAAATGCTTAGTCCTGTAAATTTTTAAATTTCCAATTAAACCTACAAAAATTTAATATCTTAATTGCTTATTCGATTTTTAAATCTTCAATTTTTAAAATTTTTGGATTCCAAATTTTTAACCTTTAAAATTTTTGAATCCCCAGATTTTAATATTTTTTTAAATTTTTATATCTTTCAATTTTCAATTTTTCATACCTTTAAACTTTTAAACTTTTGAATTTTGAAATGATTTTCTTTTTGAAGTTTTAAATAACTTTTTTTTTAATTTCATCGTTTTTAGATTTTTAAAGTATTTAATTTCTAAAATTTTAAATCATTAAAGTTGAAATTTTGAAGCATTTTGATTTTTAATTTTTTACGTTTTAACGACATTCAATTAGCTAGAGATTACTGGGTAGGGAAAGTTATGAAACTTAGAGCCATAGTACTCAAGTGAGAGCAAGGATGTGAAGTAAACAGATCGGAAAACTAGAAGTGGCAGGGTCATTAGAACAGGCTTAATATCGTGCGGGCTTAATTTTTGCCTTCTGATAATTGATTTTTAAATTCGTGAGCTCCTGAGTTAGATTGTTTTTATTTCGATTATAGACGTTTTAGCCTTAGAATTTTTGCCTCCTTTTTCAGGATAGAATAATCTCTTTAGAAAACTCTCTAACTCTATGTGCGAGATTGATAATTGAATCCAAGTGAGCTGCGAACGAAGCAAATGATTTATTATCTACGCTATGCCCGCTCTTTGAATTTGATTGACGCATCCTTAAATTTTTGTGCTTTTTGGCCATTTTTTCAGTTTATGTTTTTTTTAAATTTTCGATGTTTTTATTTTTCAATCTTAATTGTTTTTTTTTATTTTTGGAATTTATTAGGTTTTAATTATGATTTTTCGATCATTTTATTTTCTATTTTTATATTTCCAATTCATGATTTTATTAAATGTTTCTTTTTTAAAATTTCTGATGCGCAGAACTAAATATGCGTCTGGTCGAATTTCTGCAGCTCCATTAGTTCATTGAAAAAGTGAACTTTCACCCACCTTCAGCGGCGAGTGTGGAAAAAGTTTTCAGCCAAACATTTGAAAATTGAAAAATAAAGGTTATTCATACATAATGATAATAGATTGTAAAAAAACTTGAAAAGCCCTTAATGGTGGAAAAAATTAAAAAATAGGGCTTTTATTGCTTGCGGATTTTTGCGAATTTTTACATCAGCCAGTGATATCAAATTTGCGGATTTCCCAAAATAAATAATGGCAGCGTTGCATGCCAATGAATATGATTTTCACTAAATCCTTTCTGTGGCGTATTCTCAGAATAGATAGATATAGATTGAAATTAAACAAAGAAAAAAATCGATTTTTTGAAACCATGAGAGTAGAAGACCCCCTTAAATAAAAAAGGGTTTTGTGGAAAAGACCATAAATCCACCGATTTCCAATATTTTCATAAACTCATGTTTGTTATTTTATTCACTGGAAAATGTGCTGTCAAAAAACAATGACTTTGTTGTAATAAAATTGTTACATACTTTTAAAAAAGACCAATCCTTCGAAAAAAATTTCTCGCAAGAAGCTATGTAACCCCTTAACCTATTCTCAAATAGTTTTGCTGTACAAAATACGGTAATCAAACAAAAAAAATTGAAGTTTGTGTATGCAAAAACTTTTAATCCTTTTGAAAAATTAATCTTGTGTCAAAATGCTTTAATTGGCAGAGGACACCATGGAGATTCATAAACCAAACAAAACTGCAATTTTTTTTCGATTTGGCGCTGATCATATTCTATAGTCGATGCTTTCTCATGAAATCCCTCAATAAATTACGTCCCTTTTATATATCGAACTGAATTTATACTTTAAAATAGGTGTTATATTCCCAAAAAACCAAACCAAAAAACATTTTTCGCGACAAATGTTGAATATAAAAATTGCTACCAATAGCAATATGCTAAATTTTTATTCGATGTACGGTAACTCATAAAAATGATATAAATTTTTTCATTGCAAATTCACACTGGCTATAACGAAACAAACAAGTTCAGCTGCTTGTGTTCGCCGTAAAAAACGCATAATACCTCGCTCCGCTTTGAGATAGGTTTTACTCGTGAAAATACGTTGATAAACTCCGGAAAGTGTTACGAACCCGTTCGTCTGCTGTTCCTCTAATGAAGGATCGCATTAGTTTTATCAAACGGGCAAAAGAAATTGATATAACTGCTGAAATAAACTCGCTCGCTACTTGTTGAATGTTTTTTCGCCATTGTTCACAATATCGAAATAAAACGAAATAACACAATGGACTGCCAAAAGTGTTCACAAGCAATCGATGATGCTTATTTGTTCACGGTGTGTGAAGGAGCTTGCAACAAGACATTTCACGCAGATTGTGTCGGAATATCAGAAGCTGGATTATCGTCACTCACCGGCAACAATATTATTTGGATGTGTAACGAGTGTTTAAAGCAATTTTACGAATTTCGTGACACCGTTCAACCAAAAATCGAAGAAGAAATATCTTGTTTGCGTACGAAAGTGGACGACATTCTCAACTCTCTGTCCTTGATATTACCTTCAACGAATGAAACTATGTGTTATCACTCTACTCCAGAACCGACACTGAACCATAAAACGAGATCAAGATCGCCGGAAAGTTTCAGAAGAAACAAGACCGCAGAGATGCTTTCTCCGCAGCATCCTCCGACAGAGAGTGAGCAAATGTTTTCGCTCTATCTTTCCAACATCGATGCCCGAGTAACCGAAGCAGAATTATCAACGATGGTTTCGAATTCTCTTGGCCTCAACGAAACTGATCACATCGACGTAACGAAACTTGTCCCGAAATGGAAAAACTGCGATACATTGGAGTATGCATCATTTAAAGTTGATGTGGATAATAGGTGGATGCCAATGGCTTTGCGGACCACAACTTGGCCTCAAGGAGTTGTTTTTCGAAAATTTGTAACTATGCGTACTACTACTTGGAAGCCAGGCAGTTGAATTCATAATTCTTATTGAAATTTGTGTCCATGTAGTTTCGTTGATGCTTTTATATTGTTTTGGTGATGAATTTTAAATTTGATTGCAATGTGTGTTATTACTATATATAAGCTTACGATGTTGTACATTAAATGTAAGGTTCCTTCAATAAGATCCGTCGAGGTCCGTTGAAGTAATAATAAATAAATATATAAATAAATAAACAAATATCAATTAAAAGAGATAGAGTTATCAGAAGACTTCCAAAATATAGCATATATCGTTATTTCTACAATCAATAATTTTTAATTAACTGAAATATTTCCAGCTTTTACAAATTCAGAAATAATTCTTTGGTTGCTTCAAAATATCTAATTACTCCGTTTCAATCAATCGGTTGGCCAATGAACACTGATTATACCTGTGTTCCGAGAATTTTGTATACCGAAATAACTGGCAGATGACCGAAACTTTACCCAGATTGCATGTAAATAGGAAAACAATTGGCTTATTATTTACCTATAAAATTAATGCAAACCTCTGAAAAACATTCAATTCACGCATATACAAATCAATGAAAGAAGTTACCTTCCGGTGTCAACCGCAATAATTTTTATGCTACTTTTATTATCTCGAAGCGGGTGAAACATGCCTTACCGGGTGCAACTCCCCCCTCACTTTTATATCAAGCACACCACATTCACACGTTTACGACTCCCAATCAGCATTAGCGACTGCTTGTAAACAGCAATCGTAAACAAAATCGCTTCATTATTTGCCACTTCAGTGCCCAATGTACTCGCGTGCTCTCTGCGCCCGTTAGGCTAGACACATTGCCCTAGCAGTTCCGCCTCACATCCAAAATTACGCTGCGTCAAACGTGTGATGTGCTATTCGATACTAACGACCAGTAGCAGTGGATACTACTAACTGGTAGCGAATTCCCGTCTGCCCCGCACCCGTACTGACACGACGACGGTGCTATCTATATACGTGTCTGCCTCAATCGAACCGTAATGCCAGCCGCGCCACCCGCCGGATCGAATCGTACACGTGTGAAGCGTCTCTCTCGCAGAACATCGCCGGATTGCTCTCCGCAGTCCGGGGTAAGAGCGCGAGAACCACTGCAGTCCCAGCGTTCTCCGGTTGCTAATCTCCGCACAGTCTGCGAGCAACGATAAGATTTCGGTGGGAAGCTGGGAGCCTCGAAACGGCACGCGAGTCCAACGCCACTTCGCCCGGATGCTAGGGATGTTCAAAGCGTGTGCCTGGCTGATAACATGGTAGCTGGTGGGCGCAACACAGACCCGACCGACCGACCAACCGACCGATGCCAGCAGGAAGTTGCTGTTCAGTCTCATCTCGTCGGTGGTTCCGTTCGGACGGTTTTTAACTTGCACGCGCGGGGACAAGTATCGCGGTTATCCAGTTATCCGTGACACGACCACGGACGTCAGCGTTTTTCAAAAGTTCCGACAACTCGCGGGTGCATATCGAGGACACCGTAAAAGCTACACCACGGTCAATGGCAAACAAAGGACCGCTAGGGCAACGGTGGTACGGCAATCCCTGAACAGGATTAACAGCTGATTGCACTCGACTGTGGCGTCTTTGGGTAGGATTTGTGGGTGCACTGGTGTTATTCGGCCTTCTTTGTTGTCCGATGTTCACCGCAGCAATTATAATTGAATTAGTGCCAGTGGTGAGGGGGAAGTTCAATTAACAAAAAAGTTTGTGAAACAATTGAAAACCAAGTGAAATCATTAATTTGGAGTTCTGAACTGGATTTCCAACGGTTTGTTAGTGAGTGTTAATAAGAAGAAAATAAGATTTTGACCCACATCAAATTTGCTAGGTCAAAGATAAAAAAATGTTCGATTGAGTGGCAGCTGTGGAATTGTGCGAAGAAGGTGCGGTCATCGCTGCAAAACATCGACCGCAGCGTGAGCGAGTATTTTTTTTTCAGTGGAAGAACTAGAAAGTCTTCGGCCTATGGTACGATGCGAAGAAAGGCAGAAAAATTATCATTCTTTGAATAAATAATGAATGAATGAATTCCGCACGGGAAAGAGTGTCATGAGAAGCGTGACAAGGGGTTAGTAACCGCGCTTGTTTATAGTGAGTGAATTGGCTAGTTTTGTTCCATTTCTTAACTAGCTCAGTGCTTCAAGTTTCCAGCTTACAAACCGTATGTTTATAAATATAGCACCCTTCCACAGTTCTGCGGATGCTGCAATAGGGAGCTATGTTGCGAAGTATCTAGCATCTATGTGAAGAAATTTGAATCTTTCAGCGCAGTGATTAAGATTGGTGACAAAGCGTGGGAATCGACAACAACAGTCGTATAATATTCTAATAATAGTGTCACGGTATGTCGCACTAGTGGAAGGAGTCGGCCACACAGCGATGGGTGCTGATATCAAATAAATTGAAACGACTCACAAGTGAATCTCTGCTCAAGTGGTGTACAATCGAAAGTAACTCGGGTATGTGTTGAAGTGTATATTTCATACCACGCCAGTCTAGTCGCTCATTCGTACAGGTCATTTGCGGAGTGTGGATGTTATAGTGACACGGATGAACGTCGATATCGGCTAGCGTAAACGAGGTAGCTAAGCGGGTGTTTTATTATTGTTTCTTTTTTTTTCTTTTTGAACTTAAGGTTCGTCTCGGTGAGAACATTTCGCGATAACAAATGATTTGATTGTCTAGCTTGTTTCAATTTCAACGGAGTCAATGAACGGAATGTATACAATTTGAAGCATTAGGAGTGGTCGCTAATTGCAGTTTTGCAGGGGTGCATATTTAGCAAAATTGCGATCTATTATTTTGAATGCATTTTTTTGGTATTGTTTCGAAATAAATAGAAGGTCGTTAAAAGCAAACATAGTGCATAAAGAAGAGCTCTTTAGCCCACTTAAGTATATTTTAATGAAATACATTTTTTTTAAATCGAAAAACATTTTAAGAGCGAACATTGATAATTGTTGGGTTATTGAATTCTATGAAACAAAATTACTTAATTACTTTACGAAACAAGTTATATAACTGACTGGTGATGGCAGAGATTTTCTTTTTATCTGCACATAAAATTCGGCCCGTGACAATGTAATGTTGGATGTGAAACTAGTCTTTACCAGTTGTTTGTTTTTGCATGGTTATTTCGCAATTCTGGGAGCTCCTCTTTTAACAGATGACTATGTGTGATGTTTATGTTTGTTGTGATCGAGTGAAAAAAGTAAAATTATTCATTCTACGAATGATGTGATAGTTTTTTTTCGGTGTGGTGAAATTTGGCACGCCAAGGAGGCGATAATTGAATTGATGCAGTGAGAATCGATGAACAGAGTAGAACTTTTACTTTCATTTATGCTGAAAGTTGAGACATTTCTGCTAAATATTGTGTTGATGTTTAAGAAACAGAAACAATCAAGCACGTTGCCAGAAATAAAATTCGGAAGGGGCCCAAGCGTTGAGAAATGAATACCAGTTTTGAAAATACACGCGGTTTTCATTTAAGCGGATTTTGAAATTTACGCGGTTGTCGTTTACGCGGATTTCATTTACGCGGTCTGTATCCCCCGCGTAAAAAACCTGAGTGTATAAGCCAGGAATGTTGCTTCGATACACACTGCAACTTTTTATGCTGTTTCCTCATCAAATCGTTTTTAATGCGGATCCGTGTTTGGGGCCGTTCATATACCACGCGGAAAAAAAACCTTCGTTTTTAACCACCTCCGCGTCATCCGTGGACAAAAGTGGATAATTTAAGTACCCCTACTCCCTCCCTACGATGACCACCTGGACTTTTCAAATTTTAATTTCATAAAAAAGAGGATTTCAGAAAATTTATCCAAACTATGATTCATTAGCTGGTTTTGTTGAATAGAATTTTGGAAATGTCTATTACATTCTTATTTCACTTAGCACGTATCCCACGACTACCACGAAAGTAGACGCAGACTCATTTTAAACAAAAAAGTATAGGGGAGACCGGGGCTAGTTTGCGGTGTTTTCAGCTTCCATTATTTATAGCTTTGATGTAGATAGATCTTGCAAAATAGAATGTGGCTGTTGCCAACATCCCTGAATTTTATCAAAGTGTTTGTTGCATTGTCTTTGTTTTTATAGACAAAAATGAATGACGCGGAAAACCCACCAATTAACCCCGGGCCCGAGATATGTATGAATATGTATGGCGGTATGTATGAATACGACCGAAAATGGAGATTCAATTACATCAAAGGTTCGTGCTGAATGTCTTTTCAATAAAATTGTACATTAACCGACAATTGCCAATATATTTCAGTCTCTATACCCCGGCATTTTACTTTGACGCGTATTCCTATTCAAAAGCATATTTTTGAAATTATTCAGGCGATTGGCCGAAGTAAATATCCCCTGCATTGACGAGATACACAAAGTTTTACTTTGGAGTGAATTCCAAAAATAAAAATATTTGATGACTTTATTTACACTGTAATTAGTAGCGCCAACTTGCCCCGTGTGCGTCACCGCTATATTACCCAAACCGCATTTTTACAAAAACTATTTTAAAAATAACTTTAATTCATGGATAGATTTAATATCTATACGGATACTGAAAGCTCTTTTTACGCACTATCGAAAAATAAAATCAATTGGGAAATAGATTTAAAATCACCCGAAATAACACAGTGTTTAAAATTTAAAAAATTTACTTGGTATGCTGAAAAACACAATATCGCCCAAAACTTTTACAAAACAAAATGTTTTTTAACAAAAACACATTGAATAATGGGTTTCACATAACTTGAGGTACACAATGAGAGGCAGCGCTATATGTCTAATAGAAACGAAAACAAAGGGATTTCGCCATTTACCCCAGCCCCGGGCTTCCCTAATATTTAAGTAACTTAATCAACATGAGTTCAATGTTATCTTCATGTGATAATATTTTGAAATGTTAGTGGAATGGGCTTGGAAGTGCAGGGGGTGGGGGTTTAGTAGAGTGGGCGTGGAGCATCATAAATCCTTCATTTTATTTCGGTATACGGGGTGTATGAAGAAAATGCGGATGTGAGGGTGGTCTAAAAGGAAAGGAGCGATGAAGGAGCGAGGTGTGAGGGAAATGGGGGGAGGGTGCTGAGTGGCAACACAATACTCAACCGCAAATGCTGCTTTTCATACGAGACTTGGTTTGAAAGAAAACATTGTAAGCAATCTGGGTGAAAAGTATAATGCTGTTATACCGATACCCGGTAAACCGAAGTTGAAAATAATGGGGATGAGTGATCGATACTCTGAGGAAGTTTTCGTTGACTTATTAAAGAATCAGAATGAGGGCATTCCGGTCGATTATGTTAAAGTTGTTGCCAATTTTGAAAATCCACGCTTCAAGTATAACAAATACAATGTTATAATTGAAGTTGATAAGAACACTTATAGCGGCCTGATGTCAGCCCGTACGGTGAACATTGGTTGGGATAGGTGTTCTGTTTTAGAGGCCTTTAACGTGCTGCGCTGCTTCAACTGTGGAGAATTTGGTCATAAGAGTACGGGATGCGTTAATAAAGAAACATGCTCCAGATGTAATGGAGCACATAGAACATCTGAATGCTCGTCAACTGATTTTAAATGTGTAAATTGTATAAAAAAGAATAGTGAACGCAAAATGAATTTGGACGTAAACCATGCGGCATTTAGTAAGCAGTGTTCAGTATTTCGGAGACTGCTAGAATCGAAAAAAAGCAACGTTTTGTTGAGTGAATAGCAACTAACAAACGGGAGACTGTCTGAAATATTATGTTTAAATATAGCTGGATTGTCTACAAACTTTGTTGCAATGCGACATCTTGTAGAAAACAAACGTCCATTGTTGGTTTTTCTATCAGAAACACATATTGTTAATGCTGATGCATTTGATCAGTATAGCATTCCGGGTTATAAAGTTGCTTTTTGCCTATCTCATTCCAGACATACCGGTGGAGTTGCTATTTACGCCAAAGAATCGATTAAATTCAACGTTCGGTTAAACGAAGCAGTTGATAATAATTGGTTCTTGGGTATATCAGTTGAAAGAGGCATGCAGATGGGAAACTTTGCAGTAGTATACCATTCTCCTAGTTCTAGCGATCGACGATTTTTAGAAATTTTAGAAAACTGGTGGGAGAATTTCGTTGATTTAAGCAAACTTAATGTAATTTCGGGCGATTTCAATATTGATTGGCTCAACGATCAAAATTCGAATCAGTTGAAGCAGTTGGCTGAGTTTTTCAATTTCAAGCAAACGGTTAGTGAGTTTACAAGAATTTCCAGACACAGTAGAACATTGATAGATCACGTGTATTCCAATTTTGATGGGGTTCATTCGTATGTAGAGGCCGATTGTAAAATTTCAGATCATGAGACAATTTCAATTTTGCTGGAGAGTGAACCAAACCGTGAGGAGGATAAAGTTAAAATTAAGTGCTGGAAAAGATATTCGAAACAAGCCATGTCTCAACTGGTTTCGAGAAGCCTGGATTTTCCGGAATTGAATGGAAATTTGGATAACAAGGCAGCTGTTCTAACTAATGTGTTAAAAGAGTGTACAAATAGTTTAGTTTCTCAAAAGTATATTAATTTAAATAACTCGAACAGCTGGTACTCTTTAGATCTTTTGCGCCTGAAACGTAAAAGGGATAAAAAGTACAAGAAATTTTGCAGAACTAATAGTGAACGTCTTTGGAATGGGTACACACACGCGCGAAATATTTATTCACGAGCTTTGAAAAAGACCAAATGTGAGTACATTCAAAGGAAGATCGATCAACATCAAAACAACAGCAAAGAGTTATGGAAAATCCTAAAGAATTTAATTAAACCTAAACCTAGTTCCTCGCAGTCCATAACTTTTAACGGGGTAGAAGAACAATCTGAGCAAATAATAGCTGAAAAATTGAACAGTTATTTCGTTAACAGTGTGCAACTGATCAATCAAAGTATTGAGCTGGTCAGTGAACCTGCGGAAATAACACAGCCGATTAATATTAACTGTAGATTTGATGGATTTCACCCAATCACTTTTGAACAATTGAAAGATATTTGTTTTTCTTTGGGAAAATCGGCTGGTATCGATAATGTCAATGCAAAAGTGATACAGGATTGCTTTCATGTCATCGGACACGATCTGCTGGACCTTGTAAATGAATCACTACAAACTGGGCACGTGCCGACAGTTTGGAAGGAATCACTTGTGATTCCTATTCCCAAAGTTACTGGGACGGATAATGCCGAAGAGTACCGCCCCATTAACATGTTGCACACATTAGAGAAAATTTTAGAACTTGTTGTTAAGGGCCAGCTGATGAGTTATTTGAATAATAATAATTTGCTAATTCCGGAGCAATCGGGATACCGAGAGGGACACTCTTGCGAAACCGCTTTGAATCTAGTTGATTATTACGTAGGGCGACGAGCCGTAGAAATTTATGTAATTAGAAGACAATCTTGTCTGTCGCGGTAGCACGTGGAACGATATCACGTTTGGATCTGTGACGGCGTAAAGAAAATCGACCGTACTGTTCGAGATAATAATTTTAACTGTTTTATTCGTGCTTCGTTTAACAATAGGATGCCAATTGCTACCAATTTTGCATGTGTGTTTGTGTTTGATCATGATAAGCGAAATCAGTAATAATTTTATAGCAAGATTTAAATTTAAGGTAGCATGCTCAATTGCAGGGTAGGATATTTGTGTTTACATTTAATTCATATATAGATTTGTAGTTCATAGAAAATTATAGTTTTAGGGTTACAATTTAGTTAAGAGCAAATTAGTTTTAAGGTAAAATAACAATTGATGATAATGACCAGCGTTCGTAACAGGCCTGGGCCCGTTGAACTACAAAGTTCAACTATTCATTGTCGTCAGTCTCGTCCTTTGCTTCTACGTCATCCTTTTCAATGGGCAGTATACACAGCTCGGTTGTAGCTCGCTGGAAGATACCTGCAGCTGTCCTGACATTGACTACCCGCACAATGCCATCTTTTCCAGGGAAAACTTCGTCGACTCGTCCTAACGGCCACAGCAAAGGAGGAACGTTGTCACGTTTAAGCAGAACCATAGTACCGGTTTCTATTTTGTCTGGAGTTGATCGCCATCTAGACGGCCTGTTGTGAAGCAACCCAATGTAGTCCCTTGACCACCGCTTCCAAAGATCTTGGACCGATTTTTGCATGACCTGGAAGTGTTTCAATCGATTAGTTGGAGTGCTGCTGTGATCCGGCTCCGGCAGTGAGAATTGGGACTCGCCCACCAGAAAGTGGCCAGGAGTCAGGGCATTGAGGTCTTCAGGATGATTGGACATGGGAACAAGGGGACGGGAATTTAATATGCTTTCGATTTGTGCAACAGCGGTACGGAAGTCATCGAAAACGTAGATCGTTTGTCCCATGATGCGATAAAAGTGATGTTTGAAGGCCTTGACCGCGGCCTCCCAAAGACCACCGAAATGTGCTGCTCGGGGTGGTATGAATTGGAATTGGACGCCTCGTTGCAGCAAAACGGATTGCACGGCTGCTGATTGGAGCTGTTGCTTCAGCTCTACTCGCATCTCCCGCGATTCGCGCCCACGAACGCGGTGCTGTTGTCGCAGTGAATAGTTCGTACACGACCGACGCGACTCAAGAACCGCTTGAGTAGGTTTACGCATGCCGACGACGAGAGACCGACGACGACGTCGAGATGGACCGCTTTTACCACCATACATGTAAACACTGCGACCCAGACTTTGACCGACGCGCCTCTTCCCACAAGCGGTCGCACGAGAAACGGACCGCAGTAGTCAAGCCCAGTGCTTTCAAACACCTTGGCCGGTGTAATGCGTACGCTCGGTAGTGGACCCATGAATTGTTTGCATTCTCGTGGCCGACACCGGAAACAGGTGATACATTGATGAACCGTCCTTCTGGCCAAATCTCTTCCTCGTAATGGCCAAAACCTTTGTCGTATGGGGGCCAACAGTAGCTGAGGGCCCGAATGAAGTGTTTGCAGGTGGATTGAGCGAGCTATTAAATTCGTCAGGTGGTGTTTTGCCGGTAACAACATAGGAAATCTGGTATCGATCGGTGCGGAGAGCCGTTCCAAACGTCCTTTTAGGCGCAGTAACCCGAAACTGTCCAGAATCAAATTTAAGTTCTTCAAAGGTGATTTGGAGGATATATTGGAAACGACGTGTTTATCCTTTGCCTCCAGTGATTCGATTTCATCCGGGAAGCATTTTCGTTGTACAAGCCGAACAATCGATTTTAGAGCGTGATCATATTCTACAGGGTTAATAAACCCGAACAATCGGTTCTCATCGGTGACCCGACAATTGTTTATAAAACGGTAACAATAGGCAATAGTTTTTAGCAGTGGACCGAGTTGAGACCGAGAGGTAATCAAAGTATCATCTAGCGTGATTGTTGATAATGAGATAAGTGGTTTTCGCTCAATATTGTGTAATTCTTGAGCCGAAGAGGATAGTCTTACTATCGCTGGAGGCCAGCTGTTGATGTTGTCCGTGATAAATGATGGACCATTCCACCATAAATCGCTTTGAATGAGTTGGTCGGTGCTAAGTCCCCGCGAAATATGATCGGCTGGATTTTGGTCTGTTGGGACATGGCGCCATTGATGACCCTTTGTGAGCCGATTGATCTCGGCAACGCGGTTGGACACAAATACTCGCCAGGATGAAGGGGGAGAAAGTATCCAGTGCAACACAACTGCAGAATCTGTCCAGAAAGTGGTCTTGCCCGAAAATTGCGTTGACTGGCAGACAGTGTCGACAAGCTGGCTTCCAAGGACTGCGGCACATAATTCCAAACGAGGAATTGAGACAGAGCTGACAGGAGCCACTCTAGATTTAGCGATGAGCAGACGACTGTGAGAGCTTCCATTTGCATCGGTCGATATTATGTAGACGCAGCAGCCGTAGCCCTTTTCTGATGCATCGC
This sequence comes from Topomyia yanbarensis, assembly GCF_030247195.1. Taxonomy (NCBI): domain Eukaryota; kingdom Metazoa; phylum Arthropoda; class Insecta; order Diptera; family Culicidae; genus Topomyia; species Topomyia yanbarensis. The sequence goes on along the minus strand of NW_026684224.1, from coordinate 47,163 downwards.
AGAAGCAGTGCAGTGCGTATGATGAATCAGCTGAGACCAAGACCCATCGAGTAATTTTTAACTCCTTCAACCTATCGATAGATGAACGGAACGCCAACCACCAGTCCCTTAGTTCGTCTGGAAGTGGCTCGTCCCATGCCAGTTCGCGCTTCCAAAGCTGCTGTATATATATTTTTGCGCTTGCAACAACCGGCCCGACAAGTCCCAGTGGGTCGAAGAGTTGGGATGCCTCAGATAGCACAATACGTTTTGTTACCGTCTTCAAGGGTGGGAGTGACGGTACCTTGAATCTAAACTGGTCCTGTTGAGGGAACCATAGTAATCCGAGAGTTTTTATGGATGAGCTGCGATCGAGTTCCAGCGCTGCTGAAGGTTCACGAAGCTCAGGCGGAATGTGCGCGAGAATTCCTGGTTCGTTTGCACACCATTGTCGAAGATTGAATCGCCCACACTTCAACATTTCGATGACTTGATTGCAGGTTTCGACGACGGAATTTAGGTTGTTTCCTCCAAAAAGCAAATTATCGACATAAAAGTTTGATCTCACCACGGGCGCGGCCAGTGGAAAACGTTCCTTTTCATCCTCGGCGATCTGATTCAATACCCTCGTTGCTTGAAATGGAGCAGCAGATGTACCGTACGTGACGGTTCGTAGCTGGTACAATTTTAACGGTTCCGACTCTGATTTCCTCCAAAGGATTTGCTGTAGAGATCTATCGTCCGGATGGATGAGAATTTGCCGAAACATTTTCTTAATGTCGGCGGAAGCAACGTAGCGATGGAGACGAAAATTCAGCACAATCGATAGGAGGGTTGGCTGAACGGTTGGCCCAGTATGTAGAAGGTCATTGAGCGATATGTGGTTACTGCTTTTCGATGATCCATCGAAGACTACTCGGATCTTTGTTGTCGTGCTATCCGGATGGTGAACAGCATGATGGGGCAAGATAAACTGCGGTTTCGCGGCGCGGAATTCCACCTCCTCCATGTGCCCGAGCTGCTCGTAGTCGTTCATGAAGTGGGAATAGTTCGAGTGCAGAACATGGTCTGCGCGAAAACGACGCTCGAGTGAATTGAAACGGCGCTGGGCCGTTGACATGGTGTCGCCCAACAGTGGCAACTTTTCTTGGCGAGTTGCATATCGAACGATGTAGCGACCATCCGAGGCTCTTGAGTGTGTTGATTGGAAATGGTCCTCGCACAATTGTTCCTCCTTAGTGAGCGCTTTTCCATGCTCGAATCCCTCAATTTCCCAAAATCTTTGCAGGTGAGCATCCAGTTGATCATCAACCGAGGCGACGTTGCACACCACAGGGGTCATTTGTCGCGAGCTGGACTTACCCGCTACGACATATCCGAGTGCTGTTTTCTGAAGAGTAGGACAACCGTTACCAAGATGAATCTGCTCTGGCTGAAGGAGCTTAATAAATAGCTCAGCCCCTATCAGCATATCAACACCGGCGGTAACGTGAAACTGTGGATCAGCAATTGGTAGGTGTTTCGACAGTTTCCAGTGGGCGATGTCTACTGTCCTGGCTGGCAAGACGTGCGTCAGCTTAGGCAGCACGAGACAGTCTAATTGACTGCTGAATGTTCCGAAACGAGAAACAATATTCACTACAGCACTGCTGCGAACATTCACGATAGACTGTCCTACTCCACTTACAGGTTGGTTGATCTTGGTGCGCTTTAGGCATAGTTTTTGACAAAGCGATTCCGAAATACAATTCGGTTGCGATCCACTGTCCAATAATGCACGGGCAAAGTGGAATGATCCATGCACATCTTGTACCTTGATGAGTGCGGTAGGTAGAAATACAGTGGATTCGGAAGCGGGAACAGAAGGAACAATTGTCTGGCAGGTTGGAGGAGGCGATGATACGAAATTTTCCGAAACCGACGTCTGGGAAGGCGCGAAAACCGACGGCGGCGAGTACGACGACGAGTTCAACGAAAACGATTGTAACGATACGGGGGAAGACTGCGAGAGAGCAGATCGGACTTGGCCCGACTCGTGACTGGAACTACCCGTTTTGTGAGTTCCAGTGGGAATTTGTCGATGACCAGACCCGGACGTTGATGGATGCGACGGGGCTGGACCGAGATGAAGAAGTGTATGATGTTTTTGGTTGCAATGCTTGCAGACGCCTCCAGTGCAATTTTTAGCGAAGTGTTGCCCTTTCAGGCAATTGATACAGATACCGTGTCTCTTCACTACATCGAATCGTTGTTGAGGAGAAAATCCACGAAAAACATCACACTGAAACAGCAAATGAGCGTGATTGCATGCCACACATTTGGCGACGTGTTCAGAGGTGGTAACATGCGAAAAGGTGCGAACTTTCGTTTGCTTTACATCCACAGCGGTATTCGTGTTTTGGTGGGAGAGCTTAAGAGACTGCAGCATTCTAGCGCGCTTGTGAACGAAATCAACGAGATCTTTGTAATTTGGCCTTTCTGCCTCCGAACATTCGGACTCCCATTCTCGTTGAGAGCTTGGGTCCAAACGACTGCTCAGAAGTTCCACTATCACTGAATTCCAGTGGTCCTTCTCGTCTTCAAGAGTGTCCAAAATTTGTATGTGCCTTTCAAAATTGTCGACAAGATCTGATAGACCTGATGCTGATTCCTTGCGGACAGGAGGAATGTTAAAAAGTGCCGACACATGTTGTTTCACAAGTAGATTTGTATTATCGAAGCGATCGGTTATAAGTTTCCATGCAATCGGGTAATTGTTGCCCGATGTTTGAATGGATTGAATTATCCGAGCTGCATCACCCTTAAGTGAAGCGCGAAGGTAATGCAGCTTCTGGATATTCGGCAACGTAAGATTCTTATGGATCATTGAGTCGAAAACATCGTGGAAGTTCGACCAATCCTCAATGTTTCCATTAAATTCGGGGATTTTAATCTCCGGCAGGCGGACCCCAATAGCCTGAGGTGGCGGCATGTGTGCCGGTGAAGCTAACGGGCTGGGAGGTGCAGGGGGTATCTTACTCGACAACGATCCTTTCAATTGAAAGAATAGACTTTGAAATTCGGATCGTCCCTCGGAAAAGACCGGCTCACCTACTCGAAGGGAATCAATCTCATTTTCTACTTCTTCGAACTCCTCCCAAAGCGCATCGAGTTTTTGTAAACGGAAGGGAATTTCATTAGCTTGTGCCGCCGTATAATTTTCATCAAAGTCCTGAATTAATTTGGCCGAACCAAGTATGTTGGTGCGCCGAACATACAATAATTTATTGTGCTTTGACTTTTTGGTCATTGAACGTGACATCATTATCGTGATTCACTTCCACGTGGTTTAGATTATAATAAAGCGTACCCACCTGCCTTTTAGCTTCAACTTAACCTCACCCGTTTACCAACGTGTCCAACGAGTCTCGGCAGTTCCAGATTGTAACCACTGCCCGAGATGAATTTCCAGAAGAGGTTTCCAAATTCGGTAACGACCGATGCAGGTGCTGCTGAAAGTCCTCCCAGAATTAGACGAAACGAAATATGGACCGTTAGTGTGTAATTGCAGGTGACGGTCCTAAAGATGACGCTTCTAAAGATGACGCTGCTATTGTTTCGATGAGGCCGGTGAATATCTTAGAAAATCCGATGATCCTTGCGGGAAAACGACTGCTATTCTCAAGTCCCGGGTTTCGGCACCATTTGATTATTACGTAGGGCGACGAGCCGTAGAAATTTATGTAATTAGAAGACAATCTTGTCTGTCGCGGTAGCACGTGGAACGATATCACGTTTGGATCTGTGACGGCGTAAAGAAAATCGACCGTACTGTTCGAGATAATAATTTTAACTGTTTTATTCGTGCTTCGTTTAACAATAGGATGCCAATTGCTACCAATTTTGCATGTGTGTTTGTGTTTGATCATGATAAGCGAAATCAGTAATAATTTTATAGCAAGATTTAAATTTAAGGTAGCATGCTCAATTGTAGGGTAGGATATTTGTGTTTACATTTAATTCATATATAGATTTGTAGTTCATAGAAAATTATAGTTTTAGGGTTACAATTTAGTTAAGAGCAAATTAGTTTTAAGGTAAAATAACAATTGATGATAATGACCAGCGTTCGTAACACTAGTGTTAGCAAAATGGAAAGAGAAAATCGAGGTTAAAGAGATTATTTTTGCTGTATTTTTGGATCTGAAACGCGCTTTTGAGACAATTTCGAGACCATTACTTTTGAAAACTTTAGAGCGATTTGGTATCGGAGGGATAGCGCATAAGTGGTTTGAAAACTATTTATGTGATAGAACTCAGAAAACTAGTTTCAACGATTTTGTATCTAGTCCTCTCGGCAATCGTCTTGGAGTGCCGCAAGGTAGTGTCTTAGGTCCTATTTTATTTATTATGTATATAAATGACATGAGGCGAGTTTTACGATTTTGTGACTTAAATTTGTTTGCTGACGACACTGTTCTGTTCATTGCAGCTAAGGATATAGATGAAGCCGTGGCGCATTTGAACGAAGATTTGCATTCCCTTGCTCGTTGGTTAAAATTTAAACAATTAAAGTTAAATGTTGCTAAAACTAAATATATGATCATCTCTTCGGCTAATACTAGGCCTGACGTTAACGTTGAAATAAATGGTGAGACTATTGATCGCGTTAGTGAATTAAAATATCTTGGAATAATCATTGATGATAAGTTAACCTTTAAGTCTCACATCGACAATGTCATCAAAAAGATTGCTAAAAAGTATGGTATATTGTGTCGTCTGAAAAATGATTTAACAATTAGTAGTAAAATTTTATTATATAAATCTATTGTTTCACCACATATTGACTTCTGCCCATCCATTTTGTTTCTTGCCAATCAAACACAAATATTGAGGTTACAGCGATTGCAAAATAGAATCATGCGATTAATTTTAAAATGTAACAGATACACTTCCTCTAGTTTCATGCTAACCGCATTACAATGGCTCTCTGTGAAGCAAAGAATTTATTACTTAACAATGGTGTTCATTTTTAAAATTATTAATGGAATGCTGCCTCGATATTTGTGTGATCGAATTGAAAGAGGAAGTGATGTGCATAGGTACAACACTAGAAACGCGTCGGATCCAAGAACACCAAACTTTTTATTTAGTAGATCACAGAACTCCTTGTTGTACAAAGGAATAAGTTTTTTCAATTCGATGCCTAGGCATATTAAACGTGCAGCAACATTAGCGGAGTTCAAAACACTATGTATTTCACACGTAAAATCTGCTTTGTAGACAGATTTTTTGAATTTTTATATTTTGGAGTTATTTGAATAACTATGTAATACCACGAAGATTGTATTTTTTTTTCTCTTCTATTATTTGCATTTAGTCACACTAAGTTATTATATTCGCTATGATGATGATGGATTTTTGTTAATTGTTTATTAAAGTTATTAAAAAATAATGAGATGTCTACAAAAGTCTGAGCCACGCGCGCGCTAAGCAGATAGAGACTAACTTGAAATCGAACATGGTTACCAGCACTAAAAGCTCATCGGGTTGAATCGAAGCTTTTAGACTTTTGTTGTGATCAGGGTCTGATTTGATGATGGAGTTGTGTTGACTTTGCTCGACAATAGAGTTAAGTTCGGTTATTGCTGCGATAGTGGTAATAACGGAGTTAGCTCGTTGAGTATGGGGCTTGATGACTCCTTCTGATAACTACTAGATATCGGGTTCAATTCCTGATCAATCAAGGATGTTCTCGGATAGGAGTATCCCTTGATTGCCTTGGGTTAATGGTAGGAAACTTTCAATAAAGGGGTCTGATGTGGATGATATAACTCGACCGGACTCTGCACTGCCACTAGGCTCGTCACTGCTCACCTTAGCAGGTGGTAGTACCGATGTCTTGGTCAGGCGGGAGGAGTCTTACAGAGAATTATCGGAAATGGACGCTATTGGGTTCAATTCCCGATTCTATCAAGTATCTTCCCGGAATGGAAATTTTCTTGATGGACCCTGGTTGTTGGCGGAATATTCGAAATGTATCTGGTTACGTTCTTTTGAAGGAAAGCTATGTCTGCAAATTGAACCAGTCCGTTTCTTTTTGTTAACTGGTTTTGTTATGGATCAAAATATTAATTATCTTTTAGATAAATCGTTCAGCTCACACCTTTGTGGGGGTATGAGGTGGGACCATCATCATCATCATTTTTATTTTTGAGATCATCGGTTCAGTCATCACCGAATAACCCATGTGACAAATTGCGGAATATGCCGGAATCCGTGACTTCCGGAATCGTCGATAGTAGACAATATGGTCGGTGTTAAGTCAGTCCGGACTAAGTCGCAAATCATCAAAAAATGAGATAATGATAGCACTGGGTAAAGCTTCATTCGACTTTTGCCAGATTTGAAATATGTAACAATGAACAAGAACTATGGCAAAATTACATTTCCAATTATAATGTAAAGGATGCTGCGATTCAAACTTAAAACTCGATTTCCTCGAAATCAATATATTGTCACTTAGTCCGGTCTGACTTAACACCGACCATATATGCAAAGTTTCAATAGTTTTCAGCCTCTGCGGTGTTACGATTGTACTGATTTACATGGGAAATTCCAGTGTAACCTTACTAACCAACCTGTAACTCCGGAACCAAGAGTCAGAACCGAATGAAATTCAGCAGCAGTCAGTGACATTACTGTATCTTTCATTTGAAATCAAGTTTGTAAAAATCGGTAGTGTATTCGTTGGATAATAGGTGTGATATTAGCTTAGGAACTTGGCGAGTTCTCCGGAGGCATCATGAACCGCCATTGGTGGCCAATGTGGTCAAAGCTGCTTTGATTTATCTTTAGTGATCCAGACCCGCAAACTAGAGTAATGTTGAACCCATTTTAATATGTTTTACGTCATTTGGACATCATGGTTGTACCAGTTTATATGGGAATTTGCTGTGTGACCGCAAAGTGCGATGGACATAATAAATAAATAAATAAATAAATAAATAAATAAATAAATAAATAAATAATTAAATAAATAAATAAATAAATAAATAAATAAATAAATAAATAAATAAATAAATAAGTAAATAAATAAACAAATAAATAAATAAATAAATGTTAAATAAAAATCTCGTAAAATCTCTGATAATGATTTGGCAAAAAAACTGAATACTAACCGCTGCATTGTTGGCGATTCGTCTCAGAAAATGCTACAAATGTTACCGAGAAAATATACAACTAAATCGAAGCCTAAAACAATAAATAGCGGTCAAATCCGAGATGAATCTTAATGAACCAGATGCTAAAACTGATGTTATTCCAATCCAGTAGATCAAATTCTACAAGATCGCAGCGACTTTCCCAGAGGAACCAAGTTTGTTTTCACGAAAACGAATTATGGTTTGACAAGCGATATGTTCCTGTGACAAGAAAACCAGCATTTTTGTGACGGATAATGGAATTGGAAGCGTTCAAAACGGAATATCATAACAAACAGGTTTCGCGCTTAAGGTTGCACAGAGAATGCGTAAAATTCGCAAACGAAAAAAGCAGTTTTTTTCCACACCGTATGTCAGATCTTCATGAAAATCAATCAGCGTATGTAGAATGTTGTTACTGTACTGCTGATTCATTTTTATGATGATCTGACATACGGTGTGGAAAAAAACTGCTTTTTTCATTTGCAAATTTTACCCTTTCTCTGTCCAACCTTAATTAAGTCCCATGAGGGTATAGTTGCGTTTTGGCCAGATCTAGCAAGTTATCGCAAAAGTGTGCGACAATGGTTCAAAGGCAAAGGAGCTCATCCCAAAAAAACTAAATCCACCACATTGTTCCCAGTTTCGTTAAATTAACAAGCGATGGGCGATAATGAAAATTAAGGCAAAGGTGACCAGCGTTACATTGGTCAATTTAAGAATTGGTGCAGTCAGCTAGCCAAGACCGTGACTTAATGGGTTTCACCACTGTAGAGCAAAAATAGGTATATTAAATGGGATTTATAAAATAATAACATAAGTAACGAATCAAGAAAATAGTTGTTTCGAGTAATTTCAGCACAAGATGGTGGCTCTGCAGCATTTTCCCCTTGTTTTTGGAAGGGGTCCTTGGCAGGAAATCTATCTCCCTTAATTTTTGACCTAGAACCAAAAACCAAAGTATTTCAGACTCCTTACGACAAAAGCAAGCGACGTATATAGGATTTTATCAAAATATTCATTTTTCGCGAAATGGCATACTTTTGAATGAAAAATTGCCGAAAATATTACGAAAACCGACACAACATTGCTTCTTTTAAATAAAGTAAGCATTAAAAAATCTTTCATGCGTCGCTGGAGAAATCAGCTTCCAATATATTGTAGAAATTTTAAAACGGGAAAAAAATCCTATGTTTGAGTCACATTTCCGGCCAGCCCAAGAAAATGGTTTCGAGAAAAACGAGGTTAAACCTTGGGTAATATTTTTTTGATCGACTGGGGGGGGGGGGGGGGGGGGGGGTTATATTTGGGTATTAGCTTTCGCAGTCTTGTATAAATATCAAACGACTTATTTTTTGCTTGTTCGACGTTTCGGCGGTTTTTGGTGACCGTCGGACAATCAAGAAATAAGTCCTTGGGTTGAAGTTTTCGGTACACAGTAAGGGTAAGAGGCGTTGTGGCAGAATTGGAAATTTGCACATTTATAAATTGTTTTCGTCCTCCATTTTTTGGGATACCGTTTTCAACATCCTAAAGCATGTTTGAAGCCAATAAAAAGTTATTTAAAAAAATTGCTGTGGTGTAACTGCTTTATTCAATTTTTATTCTACCTTTTACTTATTTTATAACTTTTATTCATTTTGTTTACTTTACTGATTTTTTTATTTATTTTATTTATTTTATTTATTTCATTTATTTTATGTATTTTATTTATTTCATTTATTTTTCTTATTTTATTTATTTCATTTATTTTATTTATTCATTTATCTTATTTATTTTATTTATATTATTTATTCTGTTTATTCTATTTTTTTAATTATTTTATTCATTTTGTTCATTTTATCATTTTGCTCATTTTATTCATTTAATTTGTTTTCTATATTCTATATTTTCTATATTTTAATTTCATTGATTCTGTTCAGTCGTATCTTTTAAGCATTTCATCTAACTTGTTAGTTTGAATAAATTTAATGTATTCTATTATTTTATAAATTTTTTATGCTGTCAAATTGTCCATTTAATTAGCTGAACTAATTTTATTCATTTATTTTACTAATTTGATTTATACTGTATCGATATTACTGGCTATTTTCGGCAAATTTAAGACTAGGAGAAACGACAGCAATGAAATTGGAAGACGGATAGGTGTTCCCGAGCGAATCAGTTATAAATTTAGAACGGAAAACTAATACTAGGCAGGCTCATATGAACATTATCGAAGAGAAATGTGAAGAAACCCTTGCCTTCTGCTATGTACGAGTTGGGCGTTGCACCCAAGTCTACCGCATGGTCATTGATGGAACATAACTCATCATCATGTTCTACCGCCGACGCCTACTTAGCAGAGGGCAAAGGATTCTTCACATTTCTTTTCGATCATGTCCATATGTACCTGGCTAGTCCCAGTTTTCCGTTTTAAGTTTATAATGGATTCGTTCTAAAATACGTATTCGTCTTTCAATTTCATTGCTTTCGTTTCTCTTAGTCTTAAATTTGCCGAAAATAGCCGATTTTGTAATCTATACAGTAGAACCTTGCGGTAATTAAATCGTACTAAAATAGTTTGATTTATGTTAATCATTCTACTAATTTTTTGAATTTAATAACTTGTTATCATTGTTTTGATTCAATAATTTTCAAATTTCATTTGGAATTTTGATCTTCGATTTTTTTAATAAATTGTTATGTTTATTCGACCTTTAGTTAGGTGCATACTTCGCACTAATGATGTATGTAGGAAATGTCTTATCTCACTGTTAGGTCAATAAGGCCAGCCGTTAGAAAAGTACAGCTCCGCGTCGAAGTCAGTTTGTAGCCTTCATTTTTTCCTAATGGAAAAAATGGATTGACCAATTTGCGCATAAGGACACAAGACCTGGATTTTAATATTTCATGTTCCAATCGTCAGTAACTGACACCAACTTGCTACCAGTTAGACGATATATCCAAACTAACACCAAATTGGCGCCAGTTAGTTGCATACTCGCATGTGTTTGTCTCTCATGCCAAGTTTCCCTATACTCGTCCATTTCCCTATACTCGTTAGCGACCCCGAGCTTCTATGCTTGTCTTACCGAGACATCACTCGGTCCAGCCGATTGCTTTAGGCGTTGTTTTTTTTTCAATTTGTTTATTTGATAAGGCACGTATGCGTTAGCTTAAAGGTGCCATTTTTTCATTGTTTTACATTTTGAATTTCTTAAAACTAGGGGGTTACACATTTCAATATTATTTTGTTTTATATAATGAAACTAAAAAAAAAAACTTTACAGCTAACTTATACATATAAAAGAGGGTATAATATAATATTCGTAAGATTTGGGGGACGGGTCATTTTGTGTGTTCTTTGTATTGTAATTCACTTTATGATTTTTAGAAGGGAGTTTGTAGGAGAAATTAATTATTAACTAAGCGGAACATTTTACAAGCTTATTAACTAGAAATAACTAGAGAGAGTGGTTCAAGATTAAGTGGAATTAATTAGGGCTATTTTAAAGTAGTGGTACTGTTGTGCATTTCTTAACGAAATTAAATATTGATCAACTAAAACTAGAAGATAGGGGGGCACATAAGTTTTGGGAAGATATTCAAGGGGAGAAGGGGGTGAAGACATACATCTGTGTATCAGAGACATGGGAGAGAGGGTGGACAAGGCTGAACGGGGGGGTAGGGATATAAACTTTCAGTTTCCGGCATCAGGAATCAACGGCCAGGATTACAGATTCGAACGGATGCATCAAGTATTGGGACGCCGGGCGGTTTTCCTCGAGTCGGCAGGGGTTCCTCCAGATGATTTCGTAGTACGGCTCAGATACGGATCGGGAACATATCGCGTTGCGTGTGTGATGTTGTACTGTAGATCTCGTGTTGTTGGTTCATTCGACAGATGTTTTGTCTCGTCTTGGAGTGGTATCAAACCATCGTTGGGGTACGGTAGTCGGAAGAGGGCACTTCTGGGAATGATAAGAGAAAAGATAGGGGCATTTAAATTTGGATATTGATGGTTTTGAGGAACGTGTATATAAGGGACATATAGAGAATATCGCGGCTTGCTAGTACATCTCGAACCGGGACATTGGGTGATCTTCCTCGGGCCCGAAGGGAATCGAATAGTTGAGATCTGGCAGAACAGTACTCGGCGCATGCCCAGACAACATGTTCGATTTCGTGATAACCGTTACCACAAGCGCAGATACCGCTATCCACGAGCCCAATACGCCGGAGATGTGCGTCCAGCGTGTAGTGATTGGACATGAGCCGAGACATCACGCGAATGAAATCCCGACCCACATCCATCCCCCTGAACCAAGGTTTCGTCGATACCTTAGGGATTATCGAATGTAGCCACCTTCCCAGTTCACCATTGCTCCATGAAGTTTGCCAACTTTCGAGGGTTCTCTGATGAGTAATACTGAAAAATTCGCTGAAGCTAATTGGTCTTTCATATATGTCACCTTGTAAAGCGCCCGCCTTAGCTAAAGAGTCCGCTTCTTCATTACCTGGAATGCAGCAATGCGAGGGAACCCAAACTAAGGTAATCTTGTACGATCTTACAGATAAAGCACGCAGGCAGGCTCCCAGATTTTCCCCAGAAAATATGGAATGTGCTTTCTAGGTTTCATTGAACGGAGAGCCTCGATTGAGCTGAGGCTATCCGAGACAATAAAGTAATGATCGGTGGGCAAAGTATCAATGATCCCAAGGGTATACTGAATAGCAGCAAGTTCTGCGACGTAAACTGAAGCAGGATCATTGAGTTTGAATGAGGCGGTGAGGTTTTGATTGAATATACCGAAGCCAGTGGAGCCGTCGAGGCTTGACCCGTCGGTGTAAAACATCTTGTTGCAGTCGACTTCTCGAAATTTACTATGAAAGATGCTTGGGAACACTTGCGGACGTATGTGATCCGGGATTCCACGAATCTCGTCTTTCATGGATGTGTCGAAGAATACAGTTGAATCAGAAGCATGAAAGAGATTGACACGGTTGGGATAGTATGAAGAAGGATTGATATTTTGTGCCATGTAATCGAAGTACAAGGACATAAATCGGGTTTGAGAATTGAGCTCGACAAGTCTTTCGAAATTTGCAATTACTAACGGGTTCAAGATATCGCATCGGATGAGCAATCGATATGAGAGTTCCCAAAATCGATTTTTCAGCGGAAGGACGCCCGCCAGCACTTCTAAACTCATCGTATGTGTCGAGTGCATGCAACCCAAAGCAATACGAAAAAACAACAATATTGGATTGGTACAGCCTGATCAGGTCTCCTGGGTGGGCACCCCACCATGTTCCGGTTATTGTGCGGAGAAAGTTGATCCTTTGCTGGCACTTCTGTTTCAGATACCTAATGTGACATCCCCAGGTTCCTTTAGAGTCGAACCAGACCCCGAGATATTTGAAAGTTGAAACCTGAGCAATAGTTTGACCCATTAATTGAAGCTGTAGTTGCGCTGGTTCACGCTTCCTTGAAAATACGACTAGCTCAGCTTTCTCCGTGGAGAACTCGATACCTAGCTGGAGGGCCCAAGCAGACAAATTGTCCAAGGTATCTTGCAATGGTCCTTGCAGATCGACGGCTTTGGGACCTGTAATAGAGACCACACCGTCATCTGCAAGCTGCCTTAGCGTGCAGGAATTGACAAGACATTCGTCAATGTCATTCACGTAAAAGTTATAGAGTAGGGGGCTTAGACATGAGCCCTGGGGAAGACCCATGTAGCTAATTCGTGATGTCGATAAATCACCATGCGAAAAATGCATATGTTTTTCAGACAGCAAGTTTAGCAAAAAGTTGTTTAGAGTCGGTGAAAGACCATGCTGGTGCAGCTTCTCAGAAAGAATTTTGATAGAAACTGAATCAAAAGCCCCCTTTATATCTAGGAAAACTGATGCCATCTGCTCTTTGCTAGCATAAGCCATTTGAATTTCTGTTGAGAGCAACGCAAGACAATCGTTCGTCCCTTTGCCTTTGCGGAAACCAAATTGTGTATCAGCCATTTGCTTCAACCCAATTATCGAGGCGAAACAAGATCATTTTCTCGAACAACTTTCGGATACAGGACAGCATCGCAATCGGTCGATACGAGTTGTGGTCGGAGGCTGGTTTTCCTGGTTTTTGAATGGCGATGACCTTCACTTGCCTCCAGTCATGAGGGACAATATTACCCTCAAGAAACTTATTAAATAAATTCAACAAGCGTCTCTTAGCAGAGTCTGGCAGATTCTTTAACAAGTTAAATTTGATTCTGTCTGGCCCTGGGGCTTTATTGTTACATGACAAGAGAGCAAGTGAGAACTCCACCATCGAAAACGGTGTTTCGTTCGCGTTATTGTGAGGGGACGCGGCGCGGTAGATCTTCTGTGCCGGGGCGGAATCCGGACAAACCTTCTTGGCAAAATCGAATATCCAACGGTTTGAATATTCCACGCTCTCATTAGTACTGTTTCGGTTTCGTAAGCGCCGGGCCGTACTCCAAAGAGTGCTCATCGATGTTTCTCTCGTTAGTCCGTCGACGAACCAGCGCCAGTAGCTACGTTTTTTGGCTTTTATCAAACTCTTCATGCGCGTTTCCGCCATCGCGTACTGTCGGTAGCTAGCTGGCAGCCCGTCGTCCCGGAAGGTCTTATACGCAGCGGCCTTCTCCGCGTACACGTCTGAGCACTCTTTGTCCCACCATGGATTGGGAGGACGCCCGCGTGAGTTCGCATCTGGTATGCGTTTAGTCTGAGCTTGAATCGCGGTATCGAGAATCAAGCCAGCCAGGAACCCGTACTCTTCCTCCGGAGGAAGCTCTTGAGTGCACTCGATTTTGTCGGATATCGCGGACGCGTAACTCTTCCAATCAATATTTCGTGTGAGGTCATACGAAACATTGATTGTATTCGGTGGCCCTGAACCGTTAGAAATATTAATTACGATTGGCAGATGGTCGCTGCCGTGGGGATCAGAGACTACCTTCCACATGCAATCTAACCGCAGCGATGTCGAGCAGAGGGACAGATCTAAGGCACTCGGTCGCGCTGGAGGGGCAGGAATCCGTGTCATTTCACCCGTATTCAAAATAGTCATATTTGTAACCCGTCAGGGTAACAATTTAGCACTGGGTGAAAATATACCTATTTGTACGTACTCTCTCCGTAGAGTGCATTGTTTATGTAACATAATGCTCACCACTGTTCCTTATGATCGTTCACTTTTTCTCGTAAATTTTGTTTGTTTTAGCTTTTGTGAACGATTCTGTCGGTCTAGATAGGTGTAGAAAATTTTGTTTCATATTTATGTATAAATAACATAGGGCTTAGATAGGCCACCGCTCTCCTGCTGCTGAAATAAGGGTACTGGCTATGCTGCGCATAGGTGATGACAGCTATGCGGCGGTACGTTTTTTTTGGTGCTGGTTTTGGTGTTTGTTTTGGGTCGAATGAGGAAGGCGGCCATCGAGTTTTTTTGAGAAAGTGACGAACCACGAAATTAAACAGACGTCCGTGAAGAAGTTTTTTCGGGACAGTTTCCCGCCACGTTTAACCAGTGAGGTGAAGTGCGCGCGTGTGACAGATAAAAACCTGTCGAAAAGTGCCGGCTCGTGGTTCGGGCACAGTAGTAAGTGTGGTGCTGGATCGCCGTCGGCGGAAGCTAATTACCAAGGAGCTTTCGCTTCCCCGGCTAACCGCAAAGGATCCAGACGCACCAATCCGCCCTCGCTGGGAAGGATAAGCCGAACGAGCCTTGCTCTCCTTCCCAGCTAATAGCCAAGGAGGGCGAAGCAGGGTGGACAACGGCTCCCCCTGGGAAGAACACTGCGGTGTCTTCCGGGATTCTTTGCGGGGAGCAAAGAATCCGGTGATTCGTCACCACCGTCGCTAGGGAGGTTCCGACAAAGGAGCAAAGCTCACCTACCTAGCTAATTGTTAAGGACCGCTGCCGGAGCAGCCAACGTAAACAAGGAGAACTCGGCCGTTGCTGTCCCGGCCGGTCGGAGGAAACCGTCCGCCTATCCGCCCGCAGCAGCAGTGTACAGTGAAGGGAGAGTAGGTGAAAATAAAACACGGTAAAATTTAATTTATTTGTTTTTCCTTTTTGTTTGTTGTGTTACGAAAATCCGAAATTCTGTAGAGGCACCTAGGCCGCCCTGAAAAGAAGGGTTCGCCGGGCAAACAAGAACCCGAGTAGTGGGCAAACCCCTACTTACATATTGAAGTTGTCGCAAAGCTCATGGAGTAGGGTAGATCGATTATCGTCATGAAGGCAACCCCATGCCGTGCCGTGGGAGTCGAAGTCACCTAAAACTAGCCTCGGTGCGGGGAGAAGTTCCGCAATATCGCAAAGCCGTCGGTGGCTAACTAAGGCTCTAGGGGGGATGTAGGTGGAAGCAATGCAAAGGTCTTTGCCTTTTATTCTGGTTTGACAAGCGACAACTTCAATGCCTGGTGTCGAGGGGAGGTCGATCCGATTGAAAGAATAGCACTTTTTGATCCCCAAAAGTACTCCTCCGTAAGAGTCTTCTCGATCCAAGCGAATAATATTAAAATCGTGGAAGTGTAGGGTTATTTCTGAAGTGAGCCATGTCTCGCATAGGGCAAATGCATCGCATTTCAAATTATTTAGTAAGATTTTAAACGAATCGATTTTCGGGATAATGCTTCTGCAATTCCACTGTAGAACAGTGATTAAATCCTTGACCTCGTTCGATGAATTAGCCATCGAAAGATACAATCGCTGAAAGGAGGGGCCATTTCGCAGTGAACTGCATCAAAAATGTTTTTACTGCGGGGAGAAAGCTTATCAAGATACTTTTAAGGGGGTCAGAAATGTTTAACGCTGTAAGAATACGGTCCACAATGTCAGAGAAATTTATTAAGCCAGCGCTGTTTTCTTTCTCTGGCTGAGATATGGGAACACATGGGGTTTTTGATGTTCCTGGAAGTGCTGGGAACTCCTTTTCTGAGCTCAGGTTACTGAGACCGGGAGCGACTTGCTTCGGTTTTGCACCAGTACTTCCTTGAGTAGTTATTTTAGGGGGACCATGAAGAGACACCTTCTGGCCTTTACGACGAAGCTTGGAAGAGGAAATGTTCTTCCTTTTTCTACTACTTCTAGGCACAGCAGAAGATGTTCCCTCCTGGGGTTCATCACAGTCGCCTTCGTCAGTAGACAAGTTGGTATAGATGTTCGTAGAGACAGGTGGCGTAGCTATCTTAAGCATTTCTGCAAAAGATCGCTTAGAGCGTCCCTGAAGGGAACGCTTAAGATTCTCCTCGCGCTGTTTGTACGCGGGACATGAAGGGAGATCATGTGGGTTTCCCCCACAGTAGAGACACTTTTCGACATCTCTACCACAGGAATCATCCGCATGATTCCCACCGCAGCGAGCTTTATTGCTACAATGGGAGGCTGTGTGTCCCAATTGTTTGCAATTAGTACAGTTCATGACCCGCGGCACAAAGAGGCGAACAGGTAGACGAACCTTGTCAAAGAGGAGGTAATTGGGCAGGGCAGAGCCGACGAAGGTCACCCGATAAGAGTCTGAGTTGACGTATATTTTCTTGCCGTCAGCTGCGACTGATGCTGAATGCAAACGTTTGCATTCCAGTATCTTCACTGGCTTAAGCATGGGGTCTTTGAAACAGCCAGTCCCATATTTTAGCAGGTCCTCGCAATTCAGACTCGAATCGGAAACGACCCCACTGACTTCAACCCTGCTAGCTGGAATATACACCCTGTACTCCCTCGTAAAGGGCTCGTAGCCAGCAATATCGTTTGCCTGAGTTGAACTGTTAGCCACCACCCGAAGCTTATCAGGGCGAATTTTCGATATTTCTGTCACGGCCGAATACCGATCCGTCAGAACTCGAGAAATCTGCAACAGATTCAAACACTTTTTTTCTTTGGTCCGAAAGAAGATCACAAATGGCCCGGTGGCCGTGCTCGGATATACCTAGAGCCGGGGAGCCGATTTTATTTCGACGTCCATCTCACCTTGAGATGAACCGCCGTCAGGGGAAGTCATTTTTGCACGGGCCTATTGCCCAGTGCACGTTATTAAGACAACCAAGAAGGGGAAACGAAAACTAATACTTAGCTTGTGTACGTAACGGTATCCAGACGGCTTACTAGAAGAACACTCTTTCACTTCACTGACCGGCTAACGGTACTCAGAAACAGAAACACAAAAGAAGGGAAAAAATACTGAAACCTCAACTAGGCGTAGAGTGTGCAAATAACCATGAACGCGGATTAACACTATTTGTCGCTATAGAGTGTACGGACCGATGACAAAAGACTTCTATCTCGACTGAGTGCTCGATAACGAATCTTTAGGCGTTGTGTTAAGGGGAGCGTCTGCTGAAAGTACGAAAACGAAAGTTATTTTGTTTAACGATTTTGAAGGCAAGGCAACAATAGATCTGTTGTGTAATATTAGGATCTCTTTTTACGTTCATTGTGTATAAAAAAAAAAATATTTTCGGTCACACAGGGCCATACATACGAGCGTTCCAACAGTAGACGTCCAACCATTTCCAAGTCGAGGAGCGCTGCGGCGAACACGGTAACTCTCGATAAAATTGTCTGATACGGAAAATTCAATAAGTTTAGTAAAGCTTAGACTTGTAGTTAGTGGGTGAACCACAAAAAATAGAAAAAAGTCCGAGTTTCGGTAAATAGCTACATGAAAACCGAAAAATCTCATATTCTACTGTAAAATTAGCTCATTTTTCTTCGAAATAATAGAGAGAAAAAATATTTTATTCAGTTTTCTGTGGTTCATCGACAGGCTACACATATTGGGCATCCTCATAACAAAAAATTAAGCCGATTCGTTGATTAGTTTTTGAGTTATCGCGTTCGCCAATTTGAAAAACGCGGTTTCGAGAAAAACGTTATTACAGGGTGTCCCACATCAAATTGCATCACAGTAAAAACGCTGTAGAAAATGGATATTTTCTCTTGAAAATTTGGGTAGAAGTAGTTTAGAGTGTATTGTTTACATTGTATTTTTATCGCTGACAGATTTCGGAAATTGTTGCCGATAGATTGAAATTTGCGTGTGTTCTAGCAAATACGCGCTTGGAATGCATGGCTGCTTAAATCAAAAGAAGTTCAGCGTGGCCACCGAGATTTCGGGAGACCTTTCTAGGTATTCAATACTAACAATAAAGCGGACAAAAAAGAAGTCGATTATTTGTGCCCCTTACACCAGACGCCCCCCTTAACTGTTTGGGTTTTGTGTCTAACTTGCGAAAATTTGGTGTGAGATTGGATATATCGTCTAACTGGCAGCAAGTTGGCGTCAGTTACTAACGAGTGGAACACGAAATATTAAAATCAAACTTTCATTGAGAGTTTTTTATATTTTGATAAAAATAAAATCAGTTGTTATCCAAAGGAATAACGATTATAAAAATCCAAAAAAATTTCGATAACATTATTATTTAGTCAAATAGTTTCAAAAGAAAGTTTTAAGTGGATAAATTCAAGAGTGCGTTTCTCTTATTGACGATTTCCATGTAATGCCATCTGGTATCGGAACATCGAGACCTCGACAAAGGTCATACAGGTTTCAATGCGATGCATGCCTTTACTGATTGCATTTATCATTGGCAATAAAAATTGTGGAGAAAAATTTAGTTAAAACTGTTTTTTCTCCACTAATGAGAAAATTGTTTACAACCACATTTGCGCGTACAGGGCACAAAACCTATGATTGAATTAGTTATGGAATTTGCGTTTCGACTTTGTCTCTTCAGAATCCGACACTAATTTAGTGAAAGGAATAAGCTAGTGCCGAATTGGCGGTAGCTTAAAAAAACGAAAACACAACTTGTGTTTTTGAGCACACTCCTAATCCTCTGTGCAAGAAAAAAAGTTGCTCCCCACAACTTCTACAAAACAAAATGTTATGCAACATAAATATGTTGAAGAATGTATTTAACATTACTTGAGGTACATAACGGAAGAGAGCGCCAGATGTCTAATAGAAAAGTAAAAAAGGCCCCTTTAAATAAAACTGTGCTTTTGTTTCACTGAAAACCGTTAATTTTTTTGACAACGTAGCAATACCGTGTTTATTTAACAACATGTCAATTATGTGAAATTAAAAAAACAATATTGAAAGCCTGTAATATGAAGTAGTTTCGTATGGAAACTCTCTAGAGGTAGTTGGTAAAATAGGGGAGAGTTGAAACATTGCCCATTGCTGGTTAAACCATACCTTTTTGAGATTTGGCTACAATGCATTTGTTAAACATTTAAGCACGAAAGATGTTAATTAAAAGTATTTTTGCCAAATGCCCAATGGTGTGATTTCACTAGTACATTATATATGATACGATTCAAAACACAAAATCGCACCACGCGAAAAATATTCGGTATTCGTCTACAGTGAATTCATAAATAAATTGGGGAAACGATGTTGTAAGAGAAACATAATATCAATTGCTCCTAATTTCGATATTTGTGATTGTTTGATGGTGTAGCTCTTTTGAACGCGGACTCAAAGCTTATGCCGATGAATTGGAACGATTTTTATTCTCCAAAGTTGTTACGAATTTCGAGTATTCGCGATCTCATATAAGCGCATTTATTTTTATCACCTTGACCCTAAAATTTTCAGAAACGGCCTTGAACGATTTTTATAACTGAAATTACTTATGAAGTTTATAAATACGACCGGATAATGCTTATTAATTTTATTTTTTATTCCTCGGCTTTTCGGTCTTTCAAATCAGAACGGGTATTGTATTCTGCCCGACGTTTCGGCCACTGGTTTTGGCCTTTTTCAAGGGAAATATGTATAGACGTAGAACGATAACATATTTCCCTTGAAAAAGGCCAAAACCAGTGGTCGAAATGTCGGACAGTATACAATACCCGTTCTGATTTGAAAGACCGAAAAGCCGAGGAATAAAAAACAAAATTAATGAAATTACTTAGTTGTTCAAATTTATATTGGTAGTTGCACAGCAAACAATTTTCCTATCCAGTTCGGTACAACTATAACACATATTTCATGAAACTAAAGAAGATAGGAATATGTCGGTTAATTGTATTAAATATTCAATAGCTTCGCAGTGCACTTTCTCGTCAAACGAATTACTTCCAATGTACTTTGACCCGAAAGAGAAACATTTATCATTACTACGGGCACTACCAACAAGACGCCCAAAATTTAGCAACACACAAATTGTGTACCAAAAGGGCGTCGGTTGCCTAGTCATAAAGCAATCGGCATTCGCGAATTCTTTTATTGCTTCATAAAACTAAAGATCCTTCTGGCGCCTTCTTGCAAACCAGCTGCCGGCAGCGGAACGGTGGCTGGCTACTTTTTAGCTCCACGGCTCGAGCAGCAGATTTATGGCGCAGCTAAGCATCTCGTGTTCATATTTTACTAACTGATCCGTCGGAAGAGCCTATGTGTGGGAAATGAGGAAAAAAGAAACCTCCGCAGAAAAAGGCTATTCTGATGAAATGCTTCGATGCCCTTAATTCAAGGCAGAACTTTTATTCTCTCGGTGGCCCGGACTGGAAAAGCGTACAGCAAACACTTGAAAAAACGGCGCTTCAGCTGACGTGACGAACGCACACGGAAACATTGCGTGCTGATTTGACGGAAAGTGACAATTTGTTTCGACCAGCAGCTGCTTCTACTGGTTGGACAATTTTTTTTTTAGCGAAGCAGAAAGACATTCTTCAAAAACTAGCTAACAGAAGATTTCAGTATGACACGATTTGAGATGAAACGCTCAGTTCTTGCTGGTAGGGTGGTTCGAACAATAGGAATATGCTTGACTAAGCCTTTTATGTCATTTTTATCAATGGGGCTTTTGATTACTAAATCCAGATTAGATGTCGTGGAAGGCGAACAGCTGTATCTAATTTTCAAAGAATTTGCTCTTCTATTACTCTCACACACTTCAACCAACCGACACCCCAGCTTTACGGATCTTATAAATTAAAAGAAGTTCATGAAAAAAAATCCTACAACTTCGATAATAGACCTTCTCGGTTCACTCTAAGTGAAAGCTCTGAATTTTATATACTCCGTTTAATACATCCCGAACAAATTCGCTTCTCAAACAGTTCTGTCGCACATATTGTACTCCTAAAACCATCCCGCCCTGACTGTGTCACCGACAGAAGAAAAAAAAAGTTCATTCAGGAGGTGAAAGGGCGGATAAACTTCTCCGCCCCGGACTGTGCTTCTTTTTGTTCGAGTTTGTTGGATGATTTATTTCCTCATATGTCTTCTCCGTTGTCTGCGGAAAATTCTTCTTCTGAGATTATCATAACTACACACGCACACGAACACACACACACACACACACACACACATGAGCAGCCCAGTGTCAGCCTTTCATCGAAACGAGGGTGAATATGTCCGCTTATGAACACATTAAAATCAGTTTTTCCCTTTATGATCGCGTCACACGGGTCAAAGCCTCAGTAGTACCTAACTGGTGAGCCGTCTGGGAAGAAATGTGGGTATCGTTTTTTCCTACGAAGATCGTAGAGTTAGAAGACCCTTATGCGTGTGAGAATATTAATTCGGAAATTGGTATGCTGGAGAGAAAAAATTGAATAACGAAAGCAATATATCCTGTTGAACTGGGGCACGAAGAAATGTGAAGAATCAGAATCAGTTTTTTCAAAAGGGTTTAGCTTTCGTAGAATGACCGAAGTAATATAAGAGTTGTGATTTGTGTAAAAACATTTATAGTTGATGGGGATCAGGGGCGGATCCAGTCCTGGGTTTCGGAACCCCCCTTTTCCCAAAATTTTCAACTTGTTGTGAAACTTTGAATTAATTTGTATTTTGAATCAGTTATGAGTTCAAAATAATTTCAAGCGAATTTTTCATTGAATGAAATGAATACTAGGCCCGTGACCAGGATTTTGTTCCGGGAGGGGCTTGAGTTTTTTTACGCAAATGTATTAATTATTATGACTTGCGGTAGTCGCAGGGAAATGCAATGCAATGCAATTTTGAAAACTTCTTAGTGAAAACTGTTTCAAAACTAAGATAATAGACAATGAAAATCTCAATAATAAGTAAGTTATCTGTTACAAGGATCGACGAATTATTGATTTTGAATTTAATTTTTATTATTAATTTATAAGTTTCTCTAGTTACAAAAATTAATATTCAAGAGTTAAGCGTATTTAATATCTAAACGAACATACAATCCCTGAAGGTGATAGAAAATGCAAGGAATTCTAGGATTTTACAAGGTGTAGAAGACTTTAAATTTTACTGAGCAGAAAAATATTATCCAAAAAACCGTCTCACGAAACTTTACCCGCATTTGCTAATCAAATCGTGTTGTACCGTGATGGAGGACGAAACCTACGTCAAGGTTATCTTCATAGATAGGATTATATCAGCGTGTAATCCATACTTGTGGTAGCCGATCTCCTGAACTGGCAGGCGATTTGAAGATGCAGAGAAACAGTTCAATTCTTATTTTCTTGATCAGGCGTTTCGCCACTATTACTAGTTTTGTGGCATCATAGGAAGTTTGCGATAACTCAACTTCATGTTATTTTGAACTTAAATGATACTACATTAAAGACTATCTTCAGCAGTATTATGAAATAAGTGAGAACAACTATTTATTTATCTATTGTTTCAAACTCTTGCGCATATCCTACTTTTTATGAAACGAATGGTTTTTCCATCATTATCATTACGAATTAAAAATATCGCAAACTGCTTTTTCTAGTTCAGAAAAATTTCTGGATCTCTGAAACTATGGCAAAAAGTAGACCAGTGCTTTTCATTGTCAAAATTTAAAGCGTGTGCAAAAAATATTGATTTCTCTCTTAAGAAACCGATGGGACTAGATTAAAGAGTGTCTCACATTAAGTTGCATCACGGAAAAAACGCAGTACAAAATCACCTAGTCCCTTCCAAACTTTCAGATAATAAAATATAACTCTTTAGTAAGCTTTTGGTATATGTATTTCATTCAACTTCAATACCATAACCGTACGTTCGCACTATACGGTTAACTCCACTCATTAGGTTCTATACAATAGCTGACCGCATCTTCTTCAGTACGGAAACCCACCTTTTCTTCATGTCTTCCTCAGATTTGACCTCCTTGAGATCCTTCTGTGGTGCCTGCTTCATAATTGCCCTGTATTTTTCAATGGGCATTAGTTCCGGTGCGTTAAGTGGGGGGATTCTTTGGGTACGTACCATTCCAGGACAATATTTGAACAGTGCCGTGAAGCTAGATCCGTCCAGAAGATCGTAGGCAACACGAGTGCTACAACAGAGGAAGCAGACGCTTCAGTAGACACTCCTTCAGGTAGATTTATCCGTTTACAGTTCCGGTAGTCGCGAACGGTGCACTCTGTTTGTCACATGAGCAGATAACTTGTCAAATCATGTATTTTTTTGACAAACTTTAAAAGTTTCTGCTTCCTTACTTTCCCCTGGAACATCAAACTTGTGCTGGGCGGTGCAGAACAGTAGGCCCGGAAGCTGCCAGAAGTCCACCTTGATGTAAGTCTCATCATCCATGATGAGACAATGAGGATTCGTCAGTATCTGGGTGTACAGTACAGTTTTAGGAGCCGAGACATTCCCATCGTATTTTGCCATTCGTCACGATTTGGAGCCTTATGCACTTTGTACGTGTGTAGTCCTACCTGGTACTCAACAAAGTATTGGGATTCCGCTCAAATGTCTTCACTAGACGATTGTAATCCTGATCACTAATTGAACATCCATTCTGACCGTATTTCTCCTTCCGTTCGATGCTTAGAGTTTGGTAGTAACGTTTAATCACACGGCTCACCGTTGCCTGCACGATTCCGAGTTGTTTTCCGATGTCCTGATGAGAGAATTGAGGATGTTCCAGGTGCTTGCACAAAATTAATTCGCGACGTTGCTTTTTGAGTGACGTCATTTTTTCATTTCTTGAAAAACTGACAGCGTTAAAATACAGTGTAAACAATACACTCTAAACTACTTCTATACAAATTTTCAAGAGAAAATACTCAATAAGTTTTTTTCTGCGGCGTTTTTTTCCGTGATGCAATTTGCATTTATAGGTTCCATTGTGGATTTTTGGACAATGTAGAATGTATATTTCAATGATGTAATCTACTAATGAACAGAACTTTAATCTACTCAAGAAAACTGTTTAGAAATTGTTCACTAATCCAAAGAAAGATTACTGATACCTTCCTTTTTCCGTAAAATATGATAAATATAACATTTATGATACCACCAAAATAACTGGAAACTATAAATATCTGTTAGCGCAATAATTTCTGCATCACATCACAGGCTTTCTTTTAGATTTCGCTGTTTTTTAGTTCGATTGTATAAGTTAGGGTCATTCGACTCTTTTTTCGCACGGAAAACAGATTCATCACAATTTCAACTAAAAACTTAGTTGAGTTTTTGGTTTTATATATTTAATATTTCGGCGAACTAAGTTTTTGTTGAAAACAATAATCTAACGCTGTTGGTTTGATGCTGTCAGCTTCAGTCTGACACGAACTTTTCAGCTTTGCACAAAACTTGAAAAGCCTACCAGAGATAAAGCTTGAAACGCTTGTCTCAGCTTGTAACGTTTGTTTTAGTCCGGATACAATTGCATACACCACCATTTCAGCCATTGGAATTCATTGTTGAATTAAACTGCTTCATAGTAAAATACAACATAGGATATTTCAAACGTTTTATTTCACAAGTTTTAGCTTCCCACTTGAGATATGGGAAAATTTGGGTAAAACGGGTACACACGTTTCGTGCGGCCATTGTAACTACCTTCAATCGATTCCCTAGAATTTTTTGTATAAGAAATACTACTTTTGATCAATCGCATTCAGCCTCTTTCTGAAATGTAGAGCCAGGCTTAAGTTTATATTTGAGTTATTGGAGGAATTGGGGTAAACATACCTTTCGGGCGACCAGTCCAACTATATTCAAACGATAACCTGGATTTTTAAACATAAGAATCATCAATTTTGATCAGCCGCATATAGCCAGGATTAACTTCAAACTTTAGTTTTGCGGAGAGTTGGGGTAAAATGGGTGAATACGTTTCATGAGATTATTCAAATTATCTTCAATCTATTCTCTGGACTTTTTTACATAATAAATACTAATTTTTGTCAGCCGTGTTAGACTTTCTTCCGAGTTATATATTCAGTTTTGAACAAAAACTCAAATGAAAGGGGGAATTGGGGCAAAACGGGCATGATAGCATACCGTGCGGTCGTTGTAAATACTAGCAATTAATTTTTCAGACCTTTTTACATAAGAAAAACCTTTGCTGGTGAACGACATCCAGCCTTTTCAAAAAAGTGTACATTTTTTCCCACTGTGCGACCCGTGAAACTCGCCGGCGCAACGAAACTTTTTCGCAAGGAACCAAAAATTCACGGAATTAAGGTAGACCGGAGAATGGCCTTCACATCCCACTTTCAGCAAATAAAAAAGGATTGCGAAAGCAGGAAAAGACTAGTTCGCACCATAAGCTCCCGCCACACCAAGTGTAACAGAAAAACGGCTCTAAATGTGAGTAGAGCCTTATTACACTCAAAAATATTCTATGACCTTGAGCTCACCTGCCGAAACTGGGAGGGTTCGGCCACCACACTGGCGCCTGTTTACCATGGTGCGGTCAGATTCGCGTCTAGCCTGCTCCCTTGCACATCGGCGGAAGCCGCCTGCATGGTATTTTACCATGTCGATGGTCGGTAACGATCAACGTTGTGAAAGGAGCACTGAGTTTCCTCGAAAAAACTCGACAGGGGGAATGTCAAATATTAGATATAGCTAAACATATCTACTACATCTACATATCACCAATACTCAACTCTCTGCAATTACCAGCATGCGCAGGATCAGGAATGGCTCCTGGAACAAACGCTGCCCAAACTTGGACACCAAACTGACACGTATCGTTAAAAAGGACGATCCTCACAGCGCAACGCAAGCAAAGTTTTTGCAATTGGTCAAAGGCAAATACCAAAATCTTCGCTGACAGATCAAAGCTGGAAGAAGAAGTTTGAATAGGGGTAAACGATATCTGTGAAGGATTAGCTTTACGTCTGCCCCCAGACTGCTCGGTATTCTCCGTAGAAGCAGCCGCGATCGCCGTCGCCATACGCAGAAAATCCGAAGGTACACCAACGGTAATTTTTTCCGACTCACTCTAGGTCATCTTGGCACTCGAGACCGGAGAATCGAAGCATCCGTACATCCAGGAAATCGAAGATATCTGTGATATTCAACGAGACCGCTGACCATCTGGCCTTTGTCGGTCGGCGAACGAGGTCAATGGTTACCCGAGAAGTCCCGGCAAATGATATCATTAGATCATTCAAGGAGAAAGCCTCCAATCACTTCATCGACCACTGGAGGAACCTGCGAGGACACCCACAGAAAATCATGGGATCTCTCCAAAGATGGGAAAACAGGGAGAGCAGAATAGAGCAAAGGGTACCCTTGCGACTCCGTGTAGGGCAAACCAGATTCACTCTTGGAAATGACCCGTCACGAGAGGAGAAACTACTGGCATTCTTAAAAAATGCCAACTTATTCGCAGACATTTGAAGTTAAAGGAATATCATAATCACCCCGGGACCTGGTGCGCATCTCGCGCAATGCCTTTCGACTTGAAATAGTAAGGACGGACTGTAACAAATGAAATAGACTAAGAGGTTACATAGAATATAAACACGTTTTGATAGGCGAATGACCACTTCGGTTAAAGTCTATAAATAAATATATAAATAAATAAATAAATAAATAAATAAATAAATAAATAAATAAATAAATAAATAAATAAATAAATAAATGAATAAACAAATAAACAAATAAACAAATAAACAAATAAACAAATAAATAAATAAATAAACAAATAAATAAATAAATAAACAAATAAATAAGTTAATAAATAAATAAATAAATAATTTTTCTCTCACACGTTTTTGCTGTATATCTCGATTGTTAAAGATATCACGGTTTGGCGGATTAACAGTGTATTAGTACGGACTATTTTTCTAACATTAAAAAATAATAAACGTCAACAAATACTTTATTACTTTAAAATGATACGAAAACTAAAACTATCTTATCGGCTATATCATTCTCAGCAAATTGAAGATACCTAGTACGCTTAAATGTGATGCCAGATGTTTATTTTATACTAAGAGTATATAAAGTGCACTGACCTAATGCAGGAATGCAAATTGTGTGTGAACGGAGTTATGGTTTTTTTATATATCTCAATTATGTAAACAATAAAAATAATAAATCGAGTTGTAAGGTTCCCCGACAGCTATGCCATTGCGCATCGATACCCGTTAACGAGACGGCGAAAAATTCTTTCCTGACCAACTGCGTCTTGGGGGTCGTTCATTTCTATCTCGCTATTGCACACTTCCGTATCTTCATCGTAGCTGCTGATTTTATGTTCACGAGCATTTTATTTCTTTCTTGCTTCTTACGTAGTGTTAATTTTCTTCATGATGGTGCTGGCTGTAGATTTTGAGGTACTTGCGACAGTTTTTGACGTTATACCTGAGCAAGTGCGACAAATTTTGCAACTGTTTTTGTTCAACGGTTTATGTGTGTCTAATGTGCCCTTTTTCACAGAACTAGCGTGTATTAATTTGTCCTTGATATGTGCAAAAAAATCACTGTGTAACGGAACCATCCCATTATCTTTTATACTTCAGAGTCAGGTAGAAGGCAATGGATCAGTCCACCGAAGACCACAAAAAACTATTCGAAATAGCAGGAAATAGTTCCATTTCTCCCAAATGAGTCCTAAATCTGCAAGTGAACGGTGTCCGATCTTGTAGCCACGGTGTCTTTTTTTAACAACTTTATGCAAAAAAATTCAGCATCTCTGAAACTTCAGGATATGAAAGAATGGGCTTTTCCCTTTCATTTGAAACCAACATCAAAATAATCCGTCGGGGGGTCTAGAGCAACTTTTTTTTAAGTTTTTTTTCGTGAAAACATATATTTTACAATAGAACTAGTTCATGTTTCTGTTCCTAGATAGTGCTTTAGACATTCGAACAACACTAAAAGTGAGAGTCTGATAGATAGTTTAATTGTCTACAACTTTGTTGACGACTAAAAACAGATTTGAAATGAACCGGAAAAGTTGTTTAATATTTTAACGAAGTCTAAGTCTAAGTTAGTTTCACAGAAACCCTAGTGGTTTGTAAGTTAATTCACATGCATTTTTTTTCATTTGCCAAATACTTGTGTTTAGTTGAACAGTGCATTCAGCGGAATTTGAGAGCTTGGAAAGTCTCATCTTTTAGCTGAAAATTATAATTCCAGATTCCATTAATATTTTTGGGATGAAAAGTCTTAGATAAGTGTTGACCAAACTAGTATGATATTAATATTCTTTTCCAAGAGGAATCCGCAGAAACAGCTTTTTCAATGATGTATGCCTTCTTTTTCATTTTTTCGATTGTTCTCGGGGATGACTGATAACTATTCTTGCATGAACCTCCTACTTTATTAGCATCTTCGTATAAAATTCACTTGTCGTGAACGTCAACCTTTATATTTGAACAAACTCAAAGAAACTGTTAACACCATTGCAATATTTCACGAATTTCATTGCAATGCTTGGTTAAAAACGCTGATTATCTTTTTCAAAATCAACTCAATGTGACAAACAGTGAGCAACAAACTTTGAGTTTTTGGATCAAGATAATTTTTTTTTTTGGGATATATTCGTGGATTTGTATGTATATAAGGTTTTTCTTGTACTTAAATTATATTTTGTTTTCAAAAGTAATAAATTTCGCAAAATCTAGGATCAATTTATTAACGATTTCTCGCATAATTGATAGGAAATGGCCGTAAAATCCAACTGCCACAATATACTTTGCGGAAACAATTTGAATAAATCGTTTCACGTTAATCACAAATTGAACAGTTACTTCTGTGGTTTGTGTTCAATTATAAACTGTGTGTCCCAACATTTCGTCTTGAACAGAATTATAATAGCTGACTTAAACGATCATAACCTAAATTATGCGACGTATGGTCCTTTCTAAAACATAAATGTAAGCAAACCCTTGTAACCAATACCTTCCGATAAATGGTAGTTCATTCGAACCTATCGGGCAAGATTACAAACTTGAACCAAAAGCACAAATAGTTTTCTGTCTCTGTCAAACATCCTAATTTTCAGAAGGTCAATAGGAATTGTCAACGAAGAAGTTGTAATGAATCCCGTCAAATATTTTCATGTCACTAAACCCAATTATTTTTTTGGTGGTGAAATAAGTGCGAGAAAATATATTTCCAAACCACTAGGCCTCGTGTGAAACTATCTTAGATATAACTTCGTTAAAATTTTAAACAATTTTTCTGGGTGGTTTCAGATCAATTTTTAGTTGTCAACAAACTTGTAGACAATTAAATTTTCTATCAAATTCTCACATTTAGTGTTTTTTGAATGTCTAAAGCACCATCTAGGGACAGAAATATAAACTAGCTCGGGTAGTAAAACCAATATTGTTACGAAAAAAACTTAAAAAAAAGTTGCTCTGGGCCCCCGACGGACAATTTTGATCTTAGTTTCATATGAAAGGGGAAAGTCCATTCTTTCATATTCCGAAGTTTCAGAGATGCTGATTTTTTTGCATAAAGTTGTTCCAATAAGTACACCGTGGTAGCCATCGTTCCTTCTTTTAAACCGAGGTATCCTCAAATAACATCTTGAATCTAGGGTGGTCATATTATGACGTCTGGGGATGGCATAGCGTAGGTTCTTTTCAATGCTATTGACTGATTTGGCACACATTTGGAGAGGAATTTAAAGATGGTCTCGTCATGCTGCGACTCATTTTTGATTATTCTTCTCTATAACTATTTATATCTTTTCAATTACACGGGCCACTTAATTCAATAATGCCCAGGGGCCACGAATGGTCTTAATCCGGCCTTGGGTTGTACGAGCATAGTTTATCGAAAATTCCAGTGAAAGCGTCATGTCTCTATATTGAAAAATTATTCCGCTTATTCCTTCACTAGATCCTGAAGAACAAGTTAGTGTAATATATGAGCAGATTTGATGTAAAATTGTAGATGACAAAACATTTTTCCAACTCGGATAAAACAATTTGAAAAAGGAAAACTTTCTCTTAGTATATTCTATTTACTTTCAGTATTCCAACAAAACGCTCAACAAAAAGAAAAACTTTTTTTTGCGATTATATGCAGGGATGCCATAAACTACTTATTTTTCGGTATATTTCCATTTGCACAAGCCGTACAGCCCGCTACAGCGACGCATCGCTACAGCTCTTGCCAGAGCGGTAGCCAAACCGATTACATTTTCGCATACAGCAGTAGAATACATTTTTGTTTTGCTGCTGTACTCCGACTGCTTGGTGAGAGTCTCGCTTTGTACATTTTTCTCTGCATGGTCAAAGGGAGAGGCCCGCACACGAAAGCGTTGATGCCGGTCGTGGCGTAAACGAACCGCATTCATTATCGTCGTTTGTGATTAAAAATATTAAAAATATTAAATAGATTAAAAATATTAAAAAGTGTAAAATAAGGAAAGAGAAGCTGTACCACTCGCATCTGGTGGCTGTACTAGGGGCAGTATTTTTTGTCATGTTACTGCTTTACTTAAAGACTGCCGTATAGCGCTAGGCGTCCTGCACTAGCGAACGACAGCAGCGTCAAAAGAGAAATGAGAATGTAGGCAGAAAAATTACAGCCGCAAAAAAGGTAGGCATTTTGAATTCTTGATTATGTGTAAGTCTATTATGGAATAGTTTTTGAAATATATTTTTTTTTTTACAAATTCAAATAATTTTGTATTATTTTTGGTGAATAATCAAAACTAATCAGCTAAAAAAATTGTCCTTAACTTCAAAAATGAGGGATTCCATGAGAAACCGGCCGACCGCAAAATATGACCATCGTCGATTCGAACGAAACTTTGCAGGTGTGTTCGCTGTATGAATCTCCATGATATTCTCTGGCAATTGGGATATTTTGGTACAAGAGTAATTTTTCAAAGGGCGTAAACGTTTCTACGTGTATGAATTTCAAATTTTTTTTTGTTCGATTACTGTATTTTATACAGCAAAACTAACTGATAACAAGTTACAGGGAATGAATACTTCTGTCCGAAAAAAATATACACTGAAAAAAAATGTTGTGTCATTTTTCAAAAAAACAAAAATTTATGATAAAAATTTAAATTGTGAAAAAAACCCATTTTTTTAATTTTTTTATATTTTGTTACCGAAAACCTATAGAGAAAAGAAACGTTTTGATTGTGATTGCATGATGGAGAAAAAATTGGTAAAAAAGTTTTTCTAACAATAACTTCGTACATGTTTTTAAATTTCATACTAATTGACATATAAAATTGTAATTTTATTACAGAATATAATTCTAAGCACCATTTGAAATCAAAATGCATTTAACAAAAATCTTCCAAAATGCGATAGTTTTCGAGATATTTGAAATTTTGCTACTTCAAAAACAATTAATTCGTGTAATTATGCTCTTTTTAAAAGTTATTCGCATTACCCCATCAAAAAATGTCAAAAATTTAATGTTTATCGTTTTAAAGACGTAAAAGCAACCTTTTTAGTGTATTTGGATCATGGAGAAGCTTTCAATAAAAAAGTTTTCCTAACAACAACTTTTGACATTTTTTTATAATTCTTACTATTTGCAGTCAAAAATACAATTTTCTTTTTGAATATGATTCTAAACGCCATTTTAAATCGAAATACTCTTAACAAAAATTTTCTAAAATGTAGTAGTTCTCGAGATATTTTAACTTTTGTTTTAACAACACAATTACTTTGTTTTATTACGACCTTTTCATAAGTTAGTCGCGTTTCTCCATCAACAATAATAGGTTTTTCAAAAGGCCCGTAAACTTTCGTGAAACTTTCTCTTTGGCATCAAGGCGATATTGTAAACCATTTGAAAGTTACCCTTTTTAACGCGAATAACTTAAAAAGAGCATAATTACACGAATTAATTGTGTTTGAAGGAGCAAAATTTCAAATATCTCGAAAACTATCGCATTTTGGAAGATTTTTGTTAAATGCATTTTGATTTTAAATGGTGCTTAGAATTATATTCTGTAATAAAATTACAATTTTATATGTCAATTAGTATGAAATTTAAAAACATGTACGAAGTTATTGTTAGAAAAACTTTTTTACCAATTTTTTCTCCATCATGCAATCACAATCAAAACGTTTCTTTTCTCTATAGGTTTTTGGTAACAAAATATAAAAATTTAAAAAAATGGATTTTTTCACAATTTAAATTTTTATCATAAATTTTTGTTTTTTTTGAAAAATGACAACATTTTTTTTCAGTGTATATTTTTTTCAGACAGAAGTATTCATTCTCTGTAACTCGTTCTCAGATAGTTTTGCTGTATAAAATACAGTAATCGAACAAAACAATTTTGAATTTCATACACGTAGAAACGTTTACGCCCTTTTGAAAAGTTGCTCTTGAGTCAAAATAATTTTATTACCTGTGGAAAATATTTAGTCTTACATGACGGTGAAACATGTAAACTGTCATTGGAATCTAAGATTTTAAAGATTTTCGGACGGATCTTCGTGGAATTCCTCAAATATATTGGAAAAAAACCCTGCTTAGTAAACTGAAAAATCTGTTCAATATAGATGCATCTATTTCTTTATATTTGTTAGCTTTTTGATTGTTAGAATTGATTGTACGCTTAAAAATTAGAGAAGAGGTACACATTAAATTTCAGCTTTAGGTACTTCGAATGACATCAATCACATCCCTCTCCGCAACCACCAAGTTGAATTTCTGATTTCAACACTAAATTGAACGAACAAATCTGTAACTTAAATGCTGTTCTTAGTTAGCAATAACATAGTTTAAGTGTTTTAAACGACTTGTTTTGTGTTTGTTTCCTTGACAAAACATCCAACTTAATTTTATTTAGCAACCACAAAATTTTTCATCTCATTGAGTTTTCAATTTTGTTCTCTCTCTGATATCAGGCATAGATTTCTGCAATTTTGTTGCTCTCGATTTTATATTTTATCCGATAAAAACAAGAACAACCTGGGTAAGCATTATTTGCAAAATCACATAATGAAATTGAGTTTTAAATTGGATAGCAAACTCTACTCGGGGAACAACCAGGCCGTGCTGTGCATTGTGGAACCAGAAACGAATCAAGGTCGTACCACAGCAAATCTGTATCTTTATAACATATACAGTCCCGACAAAAAAAAACCATCGCACCGCAAATCGTCCTCGAAACTGTCAATCTCCATAAGCAAAGCGCAATGTGATACGCGACGGGACCGAATGGAACCTTTTTTTCTGGCGTGACAACTGATATTATGCCCTTCCTGTGGTGCTCGTCTTCACCGTATGGTGTCGGCTCATGGCGGCATTTTGCTCCCGGCGAGAAAAGTTATAGAGAGCTAAATTTAAAGTCAATGGGCTGTTCGGCAAAGAAAATCCTTTCATCACCCGTTTTCATTAATTTCGGGTGGGTTTTTTTATTCAGGGGATAGTGGGAAATTGTGAACACCGTCATTATCCGTTGAGATATATATGGCAAAAATGTTGTAACTACTGAAATTACCTGTTTTAATTGACATGCCATTGGAAAAAGTTCACAAAACTGCATAGAATAAAGATAATTCATTCATTTTCTTTTCTAATGAAAAATTTATCACAATAACACATACATAATATAATTTCAAATTGTTCAAAAATGCGCGAGACAAATTTCTAAAACATTTAAGATATGTTTTGCCTTTCTCATATGGAAGGGTTATGCAATCTCTCCAATCATCAACTTTTTTGATAGACTATAATATTTTCACAAAATTTTCTATAAAACAGAAATTTTCATTTTTTTGCTTGATGAAACATTAAATAAAATCACCCATAAATATTATCATATAAAATCTTCCTATTTATTTATCTGGATAGGATTTGGGTAGATTTAAATCAAGGAACTAAAATTTTTAAAGCTCCTATCAATTGGTTTATAAAAATTTGCAGGACATTGCTTTGATTTCGAAGTTATTGACTTATTACGTATATGAAATTTCAGAAGCTTCGCGTCACGTACCCCCTCTATTCAACCGGAAAGTTATTTAGTAGAAATGCATGTATATGCAAATCTTTCGTGAATAGTTCTTTTGTGAGTCATTATAATGTGTTAAGGTCGTGTACAGCTAAGCTACGAGCTTACTGGATCAATACCATTGATGAATAAAACGGATACTAGTAGTCCTTAGAGGTATTGTCTCTTCGTTGCAGATACGACCGCAGACGTTGCAGGAGAAGTATACGTACCTGGGTGGACCACCACTCAAAGATTACCGCGATATCAGCCCAAGACTAATTGGCCTGGATTATGTCAATCTCGGGCACGGAATCAAAAGTTGTGAAGGTAGGTGAAACGAAGTAGGGAAGATGTTAGTGTAGGCTGGATTATGATAATGATCTTCACAAAGCGGTGAAATCTTACTTCACGCTGGACAGCATGAGAGTCATCAAACCAAACAAGTTGTATCTCTCTCAGGACGATCAACCAGCTAAGTTATTGTTAGAATTCCTAACCACAGCTTCCAGTCCACAGCTTAACCACTTCGAATCCGGCCTGCCCTGAAGACATGATCACATTCGACTTCCGGACAGTGAAGCGATGGCTTTCAACCGATGGAAATGTCTCGAAAATCATTTGAGCAATGATCCAGTACTAGCCGAGGATCTTGAGCATAAGATCCGAGAACATATCAAGAAGGGTTACGTGAGTAAGCTGACGTCGGAAGAACTTCAAGAAAGGCGTGCGGGTATTTGGTACCTACCCATATTCGTTGTGGTGAACCCAAATAAGCCGAGCAAGTTTCGCTTAGTGTACGACGCAAACTGTCTATGGTGTTTCTTTAAACTCAGTCCTCCTGAAAGGTCCAGATCAGCTAACATCGCTGTTGTCGGCGCTGATCCGTTTCCGTGAGTCCCGAGTGGCAGTGTGCGGGGACATCAGGGAGATGTTTCACTAAGTGCGGATGAGAAAAAAGACCAAAATTCCAACGCTTCTTCTGAAAAGGTACCAACGAATCGAAGCCCGGTATTTACGTCGTTCAGGTGATGACCTACGGCGCATACTGTTCACTGAGCACTGCACAACACGTCAAGAACCTGAACGCAAGCCATCGTGGAGGACCATAAAGAGGCGGTCGATCCATTCATCAAGCAACACTACGTTGATGATATGCTCTTTGGAATTGATACAGAGGAAAACGCAGTGAAGCTCGTACAAGAAGTCGAAAAGATTCTCGTGCAACCTGGATTTAAAAGTCGAAACTGGATATCAAACTCCGTTACGGTCGTAGCAAATTTGAAACAACGCTTAAAAAGAAGAACCTAAACATCGATGACGATGTTACTACATAAAAGGTGCTCGGAATGTGGTGGAATACGACGACAGAACGATTCACCATCAAAATATCTTCCCGGTACGAGGAAAATCTGCTCTCCGGCGGCCGACCAAACGCGAACTTCTCCGCACATTGATGATGATGTACGATCCATTGGGCTTGATTAAGCACCTGTTGTTCTTTTTGGAGGTTCTTCTGCAAGAAAAATGGAGAACATCAATGGGCTGGAATACCCCTATAGAGGACACGCAGCTCGAGAAATGGTTGACATGGCTGGCTGTTTTTCGGAAGGTACGATCTGTGTAAGTAACGAGATGATACCGAACGTCAACGACAGTTAAGGCGGAGGTAGAAATTCACACATTTGTGGATGCGAGTGAGAAGGGGTATCGCGGTGGTCGTCTATCTTGGATTTCGCGAGAGGCTCATGATTGAGAGCTAGTTGGTAGGAGCGAAAACTATTTAAATTCGGGTCCATCCCGAAGTCCGGGCTGCACGCGGCTTTAACTGTTATCTGATTTACGGATACGATAATGACAACACTGTTTATCACGGTTAGCAAGCGGTATTTCTGGACAGCTGGCGAGTGGTGTTGAATTCCGACGAAGCAGTACGTTGCCAATGGAGGAGCGCATAGAATGCGTGTTCCCAATCTATCGCCGAACAGTCGCTGGTTCTTGGAACCAGAGGTTCTTGGACAAAACGAATACATCTGGCTTTCGATTCCTAGCTTCGAGAAACTGACAATAAACCGACAAGTCCATAGCTACTTATTCATTCCCGAATCATGGATCCTGTTATAAGGCCGCAAGAATACTCTAGATGGACCACTCTTCTGAGCAGCGTGGCTTTCGTTTTCCGGTACGTGGACAACTTTCAGCACTCTACGAGACAAGAACGTCTTTGGACCACTGCTGGTGCAACAAGAGCTAACTAAAGCGGAGGACTAGCTGTTCCGCCAAGCGCAGTCGGAAGTCTATATCGATGAAATCACCGTGTTAGCCGCAAATCACTCTGCGACATATTAGTGGACGAAGATGATTAAGAACAATCCACTGTTCCATTGCGTCTTCCTAGAAGAGAATGTAGTTGCTATTGTCCGTGGTCGAACAAAGGCTTTATATTTACCGAACGCGATTTTGTTGAACCCGTCATTCTCCCTCGTAACCTTCGCATCAAACAGCTGATCATTGCCGACATTCACGAACGTTTCAACCACCAAAACCATTTCACAATCATCCACGAAGTTCTACAACGCTGCCGTATTCCTCGTTTGAAAGCCAACCTCCAACGATGGCTGCTCTTCCGCTTGTCTAGCCGCTTTCAGCTGGTAGGTTCACCTACATGGGGCGAATTTTATCGGCCCGATTCTGGTTTTACTTGGACGACACTCGGGGAAAAGGTGACTACTGACTCTTGCGTAATGGCAGTTCTAAACATCATGAGTAGGAGGGGAGTACTGACAGCGATCACGGAACTAGCAATTGAGCAGACGATCGAGCAGTTCGATTTTGGAAAACTGGCTAGAGAATTTATCTCAAGTCGCACCCAGTAGTGGACCTTCAATTTGTCGTACTCGCTCCACTTAGTAACGTGTGATCCGTAGCATGAGCTGAATTTAAGCAAGCTACAATCCGGTAGGCTACCTACCGTCGAAGTGCATCAGAACGCGTTGATCGAGGTAGAAAACATTGTCAACTCGTGACCACTGGTCGACATTTCCCTGAACATCGATGAATGACCTGCGCTAAGGTCTTTTAACCTTTTTCTGTAAGGAACAGTTAACCGATCTGAGGTCGTGGGTTCACTTTGATGACAGTCCGGCACATAGAAGGAACTGTCGAACTCAATCATGGATCAGAGTGAACTTATTCTGGAAGTAGTGGATCCGTGACTCGGATACAAAGTGAGGTGTTATTGGTTGGTGTATTCATCTCTTATATTTTGGATAATCTGCCATTAGTTCGTGTTATGCCGACTATAAGTACAGAGAATTGACATACAAGTAAAGTTTTCAATATGTGTAAGAAATAAAACTGTTCTTTTGAAATGCCACTAGGAAGTAGCAACTTGCCATTAGCCGGCGCTACGATCGGCAAGCAAACGCTATAAGTGCGTTGCGTGCAATCTTGGACACAATGGTGATCCATCCATGCGAACCTGTATGCGATGGTGATTTTCAACATATTTTCAGTTGAATATTTACACAGGTTTTGCATAAAAATTTGTTCTAGCTCGTATGTCTGTTCTTTGTGCTAGAAGCGATTGAAACATTGAAATTATTGAACTTAAGTCTAAATCTTCATCTATTGTAGGAATTTCATAATTAGCATTCTACCACAGAATAAATTATTTCGTATGGATCCAGTCTCGTCTTCGTAACAAGTATCCTTTAGAAACAG
The DNA here is from genome assembly GCF_030247195.1 of Topomyia yanbarensis. Classification (NCBI taxonomy): domain Eukaryota; kingdom Metazoa; phylum Arthropoda; class Insecta; order Diptera; family Culicidae; genus Topomyia; species Topomyia yanbarensis. The sequence goes on along the minus strand of NW_026684224.1, from coordinate 9,163 downwards.
CTTGAATAATTTCTGTGCATGATTTGCCAATGTTTTCGCCACTCTCGCCGCTTGTCAGGAAACGCTTTTCGGCATCAGATATATTTTACAAAAAACCTATTTTAATCCACCTAGCGGTGCAATTGTGCCTTTCTCAATCATGAATCACGAGAATGTGTGCGTTGTTTATATTCATTAAAAGCTTTTAAATGCATATATTACATTTTATTATTGTACATCACATGACAACTATATACAGGAAAATAAATCATTATTCGAGTTCTAAAATTTTGAAGAAGAAAAAACAGCCACGGTAATATTGAACTGAAAAACCTTTTTTAATCCACCTAGAGGTGCAATTGTGCCTTTCTCATTTCTCCAAACTATGATTTAATAGCTGGTTCGTACAATATAACATTATGGAAATGTCTTTCATTCTTATTACACTTGGTAAGCATATATAAGAGCACCTTTTTGCATTCATCGCGGTATCGGTTTGAATCGGAGTTTTCTATGTGATCGCACTCCACAACCTGTAACTCCGGAGCCGGAAGTCGGATTGAGATGGAATTTAATATCAGCTTCCGGGGACGCAACACCTTTCATTTGAGACTAAGTTGATCAAATCGGTCTTGCCATTTTCGAGAAACCAATATAACCGTTATTCTGAATTTGGATGCTTCCGGATACGTCAATGGTGGCCAGTGTGGCCAAAAATACTTTGAATGACTGCTGGTGAGCTAAATCTACAAATTCAACAGTTGTGTTTACATTTTGGAAAAAATTTCACCTTTTTACATTCATCGCAGAATTCGTTAGAATCGGGATTTGCTGCGTGATCGTACGTATCACCCTGTAATTCAGGAACCAGAACTCAGATCCACACATAAACATCAGCTGATGGAGCTTTCATTTAAAATCAAGTTTCTCAAAATCGGTTCAGAAAATTCCGAGAAACCGATGTGGACATTTTGTTAACACATCCGCACATACACACACATACATACATACACACATACATACACACATACATGCACACAGATATTTTGCGATCTCGGCGAACTGAGTCGAATGTTATATGAGACTCGGCCCTCCGGGCCTCGGTTAGAAAGTCAGTTTTTGGAGCAATTGCATAGTCTTTCTATATGAGAAAGGCAAAAGAATAATATTTAATTAGCTTAATCAGCATAAGTTCAATGATATCTTCATGTGATTATATTTTGAAATGTTGGTGGAATGGGTTTGAAAGTGAAAGGAATGGGGGGCTAGTAGAGTGGGAGTGGAGGATGCGTCAGAAATCCTTCATCTTATTTCGGTATACGGGGTGGATGAAGGAAATGCGGGCGTGAGGGTGGTCCAAGGGGAGGCGGATGCCAAAAAGGTAACCGAGAAAGGGAAGCTGAAGATCAGCTGGTCGGTATGCCCTATTAGCATACCCCAGCCGCCTTCAGTGGATAAGTGCTATCGGTGCCTTGAGTCCGGCCACAAAGCCTACGTGTGCAAGGGCATAGATAGGAGCAAACTATGTCGTCGCTGCGGCGAGGAGGGACATAAAGAGCGGGGTTGCACCAAGGCACACAAGTGCCTTATCTGCACCGCTAAGAAGCAAGCCCATAAACATGCTATGGGTGGACCTTCGTGTCCCTTCGGTGAGTTAAATAAGAAGAAGCCATGAACGTCACACAGCTAAATCTTAACCATTGTGCAGCAGCCCAACAGCTGCTGTGGCAGTCGGTCTCGGAGTCGAGGACAGATGTCGCCCTCTTATCAGACCCGTACAGCATCCCTGCCGGCAACGGCAATTGGGTGTCGGACGGGTCTGGAATGGTGGCAATCTGTACAATGGGACGGTTCCCGGTTCAAGAGGTAATACACTCCTCCGCCGAGGGTGTGGCGATTGCCAAGATCAATGGGGTGTTCTATTGCAGCTGCTACGCCCCACCAAGGTGGCCAATAGAACAGTTCAACCAGATGATTGACAGGCTCTCGTCGGACCTAGTGGGCCGGAAACCGGTAGTCATAGCGGGAGACTTTAACGCTTGGGCAGTGGAGTGGGGCAGCCGCTATACAAATAGCAGGGGTCAAGTGCTAATGGAGGCGCTTGCGAAACTCGATACTGTGCTAGCTAATAATGGCTCCGCTAGTACATTCCGTAGAAACGGAGTGGAGGCGTGGATTGACCTAACATTTGCCAGCCCGAGTCTGGCTCCAGGCATGGAATGGAGAGTAGACGAAGGCTACACCCATAGCGATCATTTAGCAATCCGCTTTAAGATCAACTATGGTGTGCAGCATCCGAGGGCGGGAGATCCCTGTCAGGTACGCGGGTGGAAGTCCAATCACTTCGACAGCGAAGCTTTCACCGCGGCCCTGGGACTGGAGGCCAACACCGACAGTCTAAGCGGGGATGCGCTGGTAGCTGTTCTATCACGCGCGTGTGACGCCACTATGCCGAGAAAAACACTGCCAAGAAACGGTAGATGCCCGGTATACTGGTGGAGTGCCGAGATTGCAGCTCTACGGTCAGCCTGCCTCAGAGCTAGACGTAGGATGCAAAGAGCTCGCACCGAGGATGCAAGAGAGAACCGCCGTGAAGTGTTTCGAGGTGCGAAATTGGCCCTTAACAAGGCTATTAAAAGCAGCAAGAGAGCGTGTTTCGACAACCTGTGTGAGAGTGCCAACGCGAATCCGTGGGGTGACGCCTACCGGATTGTGATGGCCAAGACCAAAGGGGGCACCTCACCCCCAGAACGGTCTCCGGACCGGTTGGCAACGATTATCGAAGTACTCTTCCCGTCTCGAGCCACAAGCCCCTGGCCACCTGCACTACGAGACAGTGCGGGCACGGTCGAAATGGTGGCTCCAGTGACGAATGAAGAACTACTCGCAGTGGCTAAATCCCTAGCAATGAACAAAGCTCCAGGGCCGGATGGAGTTCCAAACAACGCTCTCAAGGCAGCGATCATAGCGAACCCAAACATGTTCAGGCTAGCTATGCAGAGATGCCTTGACGAGTGCCGTTTCCCCGATAGATGGAAAAGACAGAAATTGGTGCTGTTGCCGAAGCCCGGGAAGCCGCCAGGCGACCCATCGGCGTACAGACCAATCTGTCTGATCGACACGACTGGCAAACTGCTTGAGAGGATCATCCTCAACAGGCTCACCCCGTACGCGGAAGGTACGAACGGTCTGTCAAGCAACCAGTTTGGCTTTCGGAAGGGTAAGTCCACAGTGGACGCTCTCAACTCAGTGATAAATACTGCCGAGATAGCGATCCAACGAAAAAGGCGAGGTATTCGATACTGTGCGTTAGTGATACTTGACGTGAAGAACGCATTCAACAGCGCAAGCTGGGATGCCATCGCGCTCTCGTTACACCGGCTTAGCCTACCGGTGGGACTGTACCGGATCCTGGAAAGTTGCTTCCAAAACCGCGTACTGCTATACGAGACCGATGCCGGTCAGAAAAGGGTTCCGATTACCGCCGGAGTCCCGCAGGGCTCGATCCTAGGCCCGGTGCTATGGAACCTCATGTATGACGGGGTTCTGAGACTGAAGTTCCCTCCTGGGGTCACGATCGTCGGCTTTGCCGACGACGTAACCTTGGAGGTCTACGGGGAGTCAATTCCTGAGGTAGAACTAACCGCAGAACACGCGATTAGCACGGTGGAGGAATGGATGAGCGCGAGAGGCCTGGAGCTCGCTCATCATAAGACGGAGGTAGTTATCGTCAACAACAGCAAGTCGGCACAACATGCAGTTATCCATGTGGGAGAAGTCGCGATCACTTCACAGCGAAGTCTGAAGTCTCTCGGAGTCATTATAGACGACAAGCTGACCTTCGGCAGCCATGTCGACTATACGTGCAAGAGAGCGTCGACTGCTGTTGCGGCACTATCGAGAATGATGTCCAACAGCTCAAAGGTGTGCGCCAGTAGACGTAGGTTACTGGCAGGCGTTGCCGTATCTATCCTCAGGTACGGCGGCCCGTTATGGTCAAGAGCACTGAGGGTAACCAGTTACCTACAGAAACTGGAGAGCACCTACCGCGTGATGTGTCTCAGAGTGATATCTGCCTACCGCACGGTATCACACGATGCATCCTGCGTGATAGCGAGCATGATGCCAGTCGGGCTGATCATTCGGGAAGATGAGGAGTGCTTTGAGCTACGTGGAAATAGGGGAGCCCGCGAGCGCAAAAGCAAAATATCGATACATAGTAAGCGAGAAACTTGTGTAAAATGGTATAAGCTTTAACAATGCTGAACAATAGAATTTGTTATTTGATATATTAAAGCTAGTATAGTAAATTAACTAGAAAATGCGCTTGGATCATTACCGCAATTTTTGCTCTTTCGGATTAAAGAGTAAATATGATTTGTATATATTATGAACCACGCCCCACTCCATTCGTCGACATATGTAGCCCAGGCTCTGAAATATACTTGCATTATATACACGTACAATGCAACGACTCTATCTATCCCTTCGACGACTTCCTGTTTTATCTCCGTTACTGCATATTGCTGTTTGTATAAGAGTTTGGTGTTCAAAAAAGTATCGGAATCAATACACTTTTTGAGCGATTTTCGAGCAATTTAATACTTGTTTAAAAGTATAATTAATAATCTTCACAACGCTGCATAGATGGTCAAAATCGGTGGAAAACTTTCGGAGTTATAGCAATATTAAGGAAAAAGGGAATTTTGACGTATTTTAAAGAATGTTCAATAAAAAATGAAATATTACATAATAAAATAGACAAAATACGAATATTTTTGAACAGGATACTTTACAAATAATTTGATTTTTTTTTTAAATAAAGGTATCCAATTTGAAAAAAAATCCATAAACGAAAGTACCCCACAAAACCGTTTAGGCATATAAAATGTCACGAAACCGTTGTAGTGTTAAATGATTTATATCGGAATCCGGAGAAGCGGTACTTATTAAGAGCGATACTTGGAGAAACCTGTTCACTGACGTTGGTGTGATGGCTAGGGTTGCCACCCCTTCGGGTTTCACCCGGACACTCCGGTTTTCGAGAGCGATCTCCGGGCCTCCGGGTTTCACATAAATTCTCCGGGTTTGGTGGAAAGACAAATAATTTCATTTTTTTTGGAATCAGTTGATTCTTTACAAAATTTTTAAAAAGTCTAAGGTAAGTATTACTCTGGTTCAGATTTACTTTGCCCGACTAACCCTTTTGTTTCAAGGTGACTAGGATGAGTTCACCAAATATTGCCGATTTCCTTCACAAAGCAATGGAAATGAACAACAAATCAAATTAAGTTCAAATTAAGGAAAGTAATATTTCGCTATATGCTACAATTGAAATGTTGCACCCCACTAGGAATTATAATATATTGGCTTAAATGGCACGTTCCCGCATGTAGTCGGGGATTTGTGCCTTGCCGTGTGTTTTCATCATTTATTCATCCTGCACCCCACTAAGTCGCTCAAAATACTGTGAAAAAAGTTATTTTGCTGCAATTTTACCAAATCACTTCATTGTTAGTGGTGCTTATCACCAGCTGCACCAAGGTATGACAGATTTGTTCTAATCCAACTGACTAGGTCAAATTCTCACTCACTCACACGAGAAGAAGTTTATCCAATGTCCAACTTTTCCGAGATAAGTTGAGTCAAAAAATTCTCCGTCGTCACAAATAGCGTGGAAATATTTTTTCCGATAAAATTTTTCAGATTTTTTTCTTCTCACTGGAGAAGGTGATAATGTTTTATTTTCGTGGAAATTAATAAAAATATCAAAATATACACCTCATTTCCAATAAAAACGACGGAGAAGTAAGTTAGACTTGTTTTGTTGCTTTGATTCCAAATTCTGCCTAGTTCCACTCAAAATCCATCACCCCAAATAGTTCGTGAAAATCTCCGGGTCAAAGCCTCTCCAGAGGTGGCAACCTTAGTGATGGCTATGTTGCTCACCAAACTCATCTCTTCCTATCTGACTTTTGTAGCCATAAGATGAAAATACATTAACAATATGCGCATAACGCTGTACATCTACGCTGGATGGAAAATTACAGAAAACCATCCGCCGAAGCCGATAAGACAGCGAGAAACAGCCTTCGACATACGCTACGAAAACACAATAAAAACGCTATCTAATAACGCTTTGAATTTCGTACCTCGAAACCAGTAACAGCGATTGTACCCAGTACCTCCAAACAAACAGCCAGTAACACCATCAAAGATGCAAACACCGATGAGGACAGATATACAATAGCAACTCGTAGCAAGAAACAAAAACAACATATGACCGAGATCACCAAGAAAGCGATGGTAAACAGGATCCACCAGACATGAATTGAATTTGATTTATTGTCTAGTTTTTTACTGATTGTCCCCCAACATTTGTTAGTTCCCGTACTGCCGACGAGATAATCAGAGGTGGTTTTTAAAAGCTTTTGTATAACCAACAATTCGGAGCTATGACGCCATTCTCCTCCCACAATCTAATCTATGGTTTTCGAATACACGCAATGCATAGCAACCGACATCTGTGCTCGTCGTTAAAACAAGTCGTCGCTGTTGTGCTATCTTATGACAAGCGCCATTTAGCACATTTCGAGAACAAAACGGTTTTTAGAGCACTATGCTATATTTCACCCTAAGGAGGAAAATTTGGTAAAAACCAAAATTTCTCACTAGGGTGAAAATTTGATGGTAAAAACCAGTCTTTGTACAGGAGGGCACAAATCCTTATTTCATACTATGTTGCGTTTCGGCTTCGCCTCTTCAGAAACCGACACTAACGTATTGTCGGAATAGATTAGCGCCGGCTTGACGCAAATCCCTTAAAACTAAAACACACTATGTGTTTCAATCAAACGACTGATCAAACGTGATGTCCCGTTCGAGCAGAAGTTCTGTTTATGCCGATGAGACACAAGTGAAGCCGAAACTTGTCTTGGCTTAGCAGGCCTATGCGAAAGCACTATACATCACGTTTGATCAGTCGTTTGATTGAAACACATAGTGTGTTTTAGTTTTAAGGGATTTGCGTCAAGCCGGCGCTAATCTATTCCGACAATACGTTAGTGTCGGTTTCTGAAGAGGCGAAGCCGAAACGCAACATAGTATGAAATAAGGATTTGTGCCCTCCTGTACAAAGACTGGTTTTTACCAACAAATTTTCACCCTAGTGAGAAATTTTGGTTTTTACCAAATTTTCCTCCTTAGGGTGAAATATAGCATAGTGCTTTCGCATAGGCCTGCTAAGCCAAGACAAGTTTCGGCTTCACTTGTGTCTCATCGGCATAAACAGAACTTCTGCTCGAACGGGACATCACGTTTGATCAGTCGTTTGATTGAAACACATAGTGTGTTTTAGTTTTAAGGGATTTGCGTCAAGCCGGCGCTAATCTATTCCGACAATACGTTAGTGTCGGTTTCTGAAGAGGCGAAGCCGAAACGCAACATAGTATGAAATAAGGATTTGTGCCCTCCTGTACAAAGACTGGTTTTTACCAACAAATTTTCACCCTAGTGAGAAATTTTGGTTTTTACCAAATTTTCCTCCTTAGGGTGAAATATAGCATAGTGCTTTCGCATAGGCCTGCTAAGCCAAGACAAGTTTCGGCTTCACTTGTGTCTCATCGGCATAAACAGAACTTCTGCTCGAACGGGACATCACGTTTGATCAGTCGTTTGATTGAAACACATAGTGTGTTTTAGTTTTAAGGGATTTGCGTCAAGCCGGCGCTAATCTATTCCGACAATACGTTAGTGTCGGTTTCTGAAGAGGCGAAGCCGAAACGCAACATAGTATGAAATAGGGTTTTTAGAGTTTAAGATTGAATATCTTGAAACTTATAAATGGTATAAACAAATTCAAAGAAAACATTTGATGCTTCTATCTATTCAGTATCTATCCCTCAAATATTACGAAGATGGGTTGACTATACTGCGAGTTTTTTTTCTATAAATGTAAACAAAAGTCGCACTCACACGTGTAATAGGTGTGTACTGATGAAAAAATTTGTATGGCGTGTCATAATCCTGCACAGAAAATGTTCCATAGTAAAGATCATCAATTATTAACTTTTATTCATATCTTTGGCCTCATTTGATCTATAAACATTCGGTAGATGCATTTTGAAGGAAACGATTCAAAGAATCTAGAAAGAATAGTTCTTTTTGGTTACAGTGTTGCCAAATATGCTATATTGTTTAAAACCTTAAACTGCATTTTTCTTACAATTATTTTTTTTCTTTTTAAAATTATTATGCCATTGTGTTTCTCAGATAGTTTTGCACATAAAAACATATTATGCATTAAGATAACTTGAGCCAATCCCACGGCACAATCATTTGAAGCAAAAAATTAAAAATTTCTCAGCACATTTCTCGCTATGTCTCAATAACCAAACATAATGTCAAAATTCTGTAAACGGCACTTTGTAGAGATTTTTAGACAAGTGTTGTGGCATATCTAACTCAGTTTACCCTAAAATGGCGTTTGTCATAAGATAAGCACAACAGCGACGATAGGTTAATCCATCATCTACGAATGACGACAATACAATGACTCAAATGTATCTTCCCTTCCATCGTACCAGGAAACCGGCAAAGCACACATTCAGTAAACCAGCACCGCTGCCTTATAACCGCATACAGAACAGACAGATCGATAGACGGCACGTAGACTGATTGTACCATATAGAGAGAAACGTTCCGAGGATAAACTTTTCCCTCCATCAGAATCATTAGTGGCCTTTTCATGAAAACCTTTTCGTTTTGTTGACTTGAATTTTGATCTCTAATAAGCTGCGCAAATTTCGCGGTCTTACCCGGCAAGGTCAAGCAAGCTTGATGCTACCTACCAGTCCTGAACATACTTTGAAAATTAAAGATCCCGGTCTTATCTCCCGTTTTGTTCGCTTCCTTGAAACACGGTATTAGCTTTGCATTCGCTCATCGGTGAATTGATACTTCGAGTGGTGTTGGGGGAGCTTTTCTAGACCAAGAAATTCATTGAAACTAAAGTAATCCCACCCATCCGAAAGCGGCGATTTTTCCCGGCGAGAGGCGATAAAATTTATGGTCACGTCGTGCATTATGTATTACGACACTCGAGCTCGGCGATGGAAGGACGGACGGCCGGACAGGCGCCCTGGCGATGGTTGAGGTTTTTTTTCTTCTTTCACTTATCTCGGTC
>NW_026684223.1:0-2041 GCF_030247195.1 Topomyia yanbarensis | reverse complement strand
GAATTTTAGAATTTTAGAATTTTAGAATTTTAGAATTTTAGAATTTTAGAATTTTAGAATTTTAGAATTTTAGAATTTTAGAATTTTAGAATTTTAGAATTTTAGAATTTTAGAATTTTAGAATTTTAGAATTTTAGAATTTTAGAATTTTAGAATTTTAGAATTTTAGAATTTTAGAATTTTAGAATTTTAGAATTTTAGAATTTTAGAATTTTAGAATTTTAGAATTTTAGAATTTTAGAATTTTAGAATTTTAGAATTTTAGAATTTTAGAATTTTAGAATTTTAGAATTTTAGAATTTTAGAATTTTAGAATTTTAGAATTTTAGAATTTTAGAATTTTAGAATTTTAGAATTTTAGAATTTTAGAATTTTAGAATTTTAGAATTTTAGAATTTTAGAATTTTAGAATTTTAGAATTTTAGAATTTTAGAATTTTAGAATTTTAGAATTTTAGAATTTTAGAATTTTAGAATTTTAGAATTTTAGAATTTTAGAATTTTAGAATTTTAGAATTTTAGAATTTTAGAATTTTAGAATTTTAGAATTTTAGAATTTTAGAATTTTAGAATTTTAGAATTTTAGAATTTTAGAATTTTAGAATTTTAGAATTTTAGAATTTTAGAATTTTAGAATTTTAGAATTTTAGAATTTTAGAATTTTAGAATTTTAGAATTTTAGAATTTTAGAATTTTAGAATTTTAGAATTTTAGAATTTTAGAATTTTAGAATTTTAGAATTTTAGAATTTTAGAATTTTAGAATTTTAGAATTTTAGAATTTTAGAATTTTAGAATTTTAGAATTTTAGAATTTTAGAATTTTAGAATTTTAGAATTTTAGAATTTTAGAATTTTAGAATTTTAGAATTTTAGAATTTTAGAATTTTAGAATTTTAGAATTTTAGAATTTTAGAATTTTAGAATTTTAGAATTTTAGAATTTTAGAATTTTAGAATTTTAGAATTTTAGAATTTTAGAATTTTAGAATTTTAGAATTTTAGAATTTTAGAATTTTAGAATTTTAGAATTTTAGAATTTTAGAATTTTAGAATTTTAGAATTTTAGAATTTTAGAATTTTAGAATTTTAGAATTTTAGAATTTTAGAATTTTAGAATTTTAGAATTTTAGAATTTTAGAATTTTAGAATTTTAGAATTTTAGAATTTTAGAATTTTAGAATTTTAGAATTTTAGAATTTTAGAATTTTAGAATTTTAGAATTTTAGAATTTTAGAATTTTAGAATTTTAGAATTTTAGAATTTTAGAATTTTAGAATTTTAGAATTTTAGAATTTTAGAATTTTAGAATTTTAGAATTTTAGAATTTTAGAATTTTAGAATTTTAGAATTTTAGAATTTTAGAATTTTAGAATTTTAGAATTTTAGAATTTTAGAATTTTAGAATTTTAGAATTTTAGAATTTTAGAATTTTAGAATTTTAGAATTTTAGAATTTTAGAATTTTAGAATTTTAGAATTTTAGAATTTTAGAATTTTAGAATTTTAGAATTTTAGAATTTTAGAATTTTAGAATTTTAGAATTTTAGAATTTTAGAATTTTAGAATTTTAGAATTTTGGAATTTGGGAATTTGGGAATTTTAGTATTTTAGAATTTTGGAATTTTGTTTTATCAGAATTTCGGAATTTCGTATTATTAGAATTTCAAGATTCTAGGATTTTAGAATTTTATTATTCGTGGGTTGTAAAATTGCAGGATTTTGGATTTTTAGAATTTTAGAATTTGATTTGTTTATTAGAACAATCTTTTTCAATACAATCAGTCTTTCTCAAGACTAACTACTTTTTCTACCTAATCAGTCTTTTTCAAGGCCAAAACTTTTGAAGAATAATTCATCCTAAAGAAATATTTATTTCTTCAAACATATCTGGTTCCTCCCAGAAAGTCCGTGTGCCAAACATTAAAAATAATATTAATATTGAAGACGACGCGGCGCGGTAGTTTTTCTGTGCCGGGGTGGAGTCCGGACAAACCTTGGCGAATTCGAATATCCAACGGTTTGAATATTCCACGCTCTCGTTAG
>NW_026684222.1:0-2053 GCF_030247195.1 Topomyia yanbarensis | reverse complement strand
TTTTCTCAGCTTTCCAATGAAATCTTGTAAATAACGATATAAAGCATATTTTTTAGATTAGAGTCTTTTAAGCACTTGCAAGTCGGTTACAGGAAAAGTATAGTAATGAAATTACAAAGCAATGAGAAGAGATAGAAATATGACGTCCAAGAACAAATTAGGAATCGTCCTAAAACCCAACTTTTGGATAATGAATATTGCTATAATCATACTTCATTATTTCGAGAAAATTAGCAAAAACCTCCTCAAAAACTAACTTTTAACTACTTTACAGTTAAAAGGTAATTAAAACTAATTAGTTAAAAGAACATTTTTTTTTTCCAAATATGGCAGTCTATCACCCCCCGAGAGAATCTTAACCATGAACCAAACAACCTGTATATATATATATATATATATATATATATATATATATATATATATATATATATATATATATATATATATATATATATATATATATATATATATATATATATATATATATATATATATATATATATATATATATATATATATATATATATATATATATATATATATATATATATATATATATATATATATATATATATATATATATATATATATATATATATATATATATATATATATATATATATATATATATATATATATATATATATATATATATATATATATATATATATATATATATATATATATATATATATATATATATATATATATATATATATATATATATATATATATATATATATATATATATATATATATATATATATATATATATATATATATATATATATATATATATATATATATATATATATATATATATATATATATATATATATATATATTATATATATATATATATATATAATATATATATATATATATATATATATATATATATATATATATATATATATATATATATATATATATATATATATATATATATATATATATATATATATATATATATATATATATATATATATATATATATATATATATATATATATATATATATATATATATTATATATATATATATATATATATATATATATATATATATATATATATATATATATATATATATATATATATATATATATATATATATATATATATATATATAGGGTGTTTGGTTCATGGTTAAGAACCTCACGAGGGATGATTGACTGCCTTATTTGGAGAAAATAATCGTTCTACACATACCATCAAATCTCAACCGTTATTAAGTTATTGAACTTTTTGAGTTAGAAACTTAGTTGTCTTAAAATAGCTCTAACTCAAAAAGTATACTTTGTATTTCAAATCTTTTAGATCCATTGAATAGGTGAAAAAATTAAAGGGTTGTGTACAGGACACGACCACAGTGACATTAAAAATGTAGCTTTTTTCAAGAGCGTGCAAATGAATTTTATCTATCACACATATCGACTCACGTTCTTGCTCACTCGCCTTTTTTCATACGTTACAATTTGCTTTATACCCTTCCCATTAAAACATAATATATTGAAGGTCATTTAACGGTAATCTATTATAACAATTAATCAAGTATCTCACTAGGCGATTGGCATTATTTGGCTGCTCCATCTAGTAAAAATAGGCTGGTCTGTCCAGAAAATATATTCAAAAGAAAAGTTCCATATTGAGACCTGTGATGAGGAAGCTCACGCCCGCCAACGAAAATATACAGATTCTCCATGAAATATGAAATTTCATTTTCCATTTAAATTTTCAATAATGTACTAATGAACTTAAGTAAACAATCTTAAGGTTAAGTATTTCTTGATCGATTAGTGGTTGAATAAATGAAATTATTTGATAAATTACATTGTTATACAACGTTCGCACTACCGGTTAAAACGGGTTTTTATGCTATCTTGGTGACGTTTTTCTTGTTGCTAATTATTATAACGTGTTATTACTCTGTAGTGTAAACATTGTATTATTAAACCAATTCTGCAGCGTTTTATGTTATATAGGTGTTTTATGTGGTAATAGGACTGACTTAATTATATCTTCAGTACAGCGGTTTGTTTCATAATTTAAAA
>NW_026684221.1:0-2119 GCF_030247195.1 Topomyia yanbarensis | reverse complement strand
TTGGACAACGTCAAATTTTTGAGGTAGTGGAATCCGTGGCTGCTCCGCGTCTGATACTGGGAGACTTCAACTCGCACGGAGTATTGTGGGGTTCCCTCTACAATGATAATCGATCCTCTTTGATATACAATGTTTGTGACGAATTTAATATGACAGTTTTAAATACTGGCGAAACAACACGCATCCCCAGACCTCCTGCACGTCCAAGTGCATTAGATCTATCTCTGCTCGACATCACTTAGGTTAGATTGCACGTGGAAGGTTGTACCTGATCCTCACGGTAGCGATCATTTGCCAATCGTTGTTTCAATTAACAGTGAATTAGACATACGAATTCAATCAATGTTCCTTATGACTTAACACGAAATATGATTGGAAAACATACGAAACATTAATTTCCACTTCTCTTGCTTCGACAGAAGAGCTACCCCCTACCGAAGAATATGAATTCCTAGCGGGTTTAATTATTGAAGCAGCAGAACAAGCCCAAACGAAATGCAATCCTGGAATGACAATAAATAGACGGCCCCCTAATCCTTGGTGGGACAAAGAGTGCTCTGATGCATATGAAGCTAAACAAGTTGCCTACAAAGAAATTATGAAACAGAAAGGGGTATACGTGAGAACTTTGAAAATTATTTCATTTTGCAAAACAAATTTGACAGTATACGTCGTGCCAAAACGTCTAGTTATTGGAGACGCTTAGTTGATGGCTTGTCAAGAGAAACATCAATGAGTACTCTTTGGAACACAGCCAGAAGAATGAGGAATCGAAACGTGATTAATGAAAGCGAAGATTTTTCGAATCGTTGGATATTTAATTTTGCCAAGAAAATTTGTCCAGATTCTGCTCCTGCGCAGAAAATCATTCGCGATGCTCCCACAAGTAACGATTTCATAGATTCGCCTTTGACAATGATGGAATTTTCAATTGCACTCCTGTCATGCAACAATAATGCTCCGGGACTAGACAAAATTAAATTCAACTTGGTGAAGAATCTGCCTGACCTAGCAAAAAAACGCTTGTTGAATTTGTTCAACAAGTTTCTTGAGCAGAATATTGTCCCGCGTGACTGGAGACAAGTGAGAGTTATCGCCATTCCAAAACCGGGAAAACCAGCCTCCGATCATAACTTGTATCGACCGATTGCAATGCTATCCTGCATCAGGAAATTATTGGAAAAAATTATCTTACGACGTCTCGACAATTGGTTGAGGCGAACGGCTTGCTCTCAGATACCCAGTTTGGTTTTCGGAGAGGAAAGGGAACGAATGATTGCCTGGCGCTACTTTCGTCAGAAATCCAACTCGCTTACGCAAAAAAGAACAAATGGCGTCTGTGTCTTAGACATAAAGGAGCATTCGACTCAGTCTCCATTGATGTTCTCTCGGAGAAGCTACATCAATGTGGTCTTTCACCGATATTAAATAATTATTTATACAATTTATTGTCAGAAAAGCACATGCATTTTTCATATGGCGATTGGCGACACTCAGAATAAGTGACATGGGCCTCCCACAAGGCTCTTGTCTAAGCCCCCTTCTCTATAATTTTTACGTGAATGACATTGATAATTGTATTGTCAGCCCATGCACTTTAAGACAACTTGCAGATGATGGGGTGGTTTCTGCCACAGGACCAAAAGCTATAAATTTACAACAACCATTGCAAGATAGCTTGGATAATTTATCAATTTGGGCTTTAAAACTGGGCATCGATTTCTCTACGGAGAAAACAGAGTTGATCGTTTTCTCAAAGAAGCGTGATCCGGCTCAGCTTCAGTTGGTTGGTAGAACGATAGACCAAGTCCTGACTTTTAAATACCTTGGAATTTGGTTCGATTCTAAAGGCACATGGGGAGGCCACATTAGGTATCTAATAACGAAATGCCAACAAAGGATAAATTTTCTGCGAACAATAACTGGATCATGGGTGGGGTTCTCATCCAAGTGACATGATAAGATTGTATCAAACAACAATACTTTCAGTAATAGAATATGGGTGCATCTGTTTCCGTTCGGCTGCGAACACTCACATTATTAAACTGGAACGGATACAGTATAGTTGTTTACTAATTGCCCTAGGTTGCATGCAGTCGACCCATACGATGAGTCTTGA
>NW_026684220.1:0-2185 GCF_030247195.1 Topomyia yanbarensis | reverse complement strand
TTGCCTCAGTTCCCGTGGTTCCCCAACAGCAAAATGCAATTCTAACTGCCCCGCAATATCCGCAATACAACCAGCCGACTTCCGCCGCCCATCAGTATATTCAAGCTCCCCCACCTGCTGCATACATCCCACAAACAACTGCAACTCCTCAGCCCACACCCCCATCTGCGCCAGCCGCCCCACCACCACAAATTTTGAATTACGTCCCGACAATTACACCAGCAACCCCAACCCAGTACCCAGCCGCACCCTATCCAGCCTATCAGAATTATAACACGGTCGTGCCTCAACCGGTCGCTCCAGTGCCAGTACCACACACACCATCGCCGTCGGCCGCCGCAGCAGCTCTCTATCAGTCGAGTGGTGGTATCACCTACTATGCTCCACAGTCGCAAACACAAGCACCAAGGCCGTTGCCTTCCCTCCGACGACCAACCAGTGCGATTCCTATCTTGGCACCTCCAGACCGGAAAGCGAAAAACAACCGATCTGGCACTGATACAGCCGGTAACAGCGGGAACGAAAACGAAGAAAACGGCGGTGCTTCTGTTAGCAGTAGTGGCGGTACAACGGGAACCACCTCAACCAGTTCGGGTGCGAACGCTCCAATTGGTAGTGACATAGACCACATTCTTGATAACATGTTTGTGCAGCGAGCTCCCTATCAGCCACCAACCAGGAAAAGTCCTTCACCTGCGCCCGCAACGGCCACAGGAATTCCCGGAAGTGCTACCGGTGTGGTCAATAAGCTGGACACTGGAACGGGTCTGCCGTTGGATGCTACGAAAGAGCTCGATAAGGAAGCCATTGATAAAATTGGCGAATCGGTTAAGGTGAGTACTGAACGTAGATTGTATGTTTATTCAATAAATGCTGCAGGATAATCGATATAATTTTTAGGTTCCAAATACAAATTACAATTAACTGTTAGATAACCGTTCATAATAACAGATGAATTTATTTTTTTCTATCTCATTTCAGAATCTTTCCATCCAAGATGCGAAGCTACCCATCGTGGATCCGCTGGCTGTCAGTGGTCAAAACGAGAAGCTCGAAACCGCACCCACTGCTGTTGATTCCACGGCCGGTTGACACTACTAACTGTTGTTCCTTTTGTAGATCATCACTCAATCAAGCCGAAGTGAATTTGTCCGGCCGAACCCAACAATTGTACCAATATGCAAACTTGTTTTATCACTGTCCCCGCCAAAGAGTGGAGGTCACTTTGTAGTTTGTGTGCGAGCACGGATGCCCGTTCCCTATTCGATTAGGGTGGGCTTCTTCTTTCCCTCTCTCACGTCAACTATTGCGTTGTTACTGAACAATGTATGTTAACGCATATAAGTAATCCTAGCGCTTTCTTCTTTGACCGTGTCAAATAGAGTAGAGCTCGTGCAACATAAAACGTAAGTTTGTTTGGTCTGCATGGTTAGTTGTGATCCATAAGGTTATTTTCTATTGCCGGATTATAAGCTGAATGCACTCCAGCGCCTAATGTTAAGGTTTGTGTACGAGATCAATTATTTTACGAACAAAAATATATTATCTTTGTACAATCACACAAGAGCATTTTGTATGGTTCATACAATGGCAATTGAATGAATTAAATTGTTATAAATTCAAAATTTTCATCCAGGTGTTTCGATTTTCTTTTATTGGTCTAATAAGCCCGCATAATTTTATTTATTAGTATCGCATGATTTGTTGTTCGACAGCTTCGAACGAAATCGTTAATCTCCAACATATATCAGTAAATTCTATGAGGCAACGATATTTAGTGTCACGTGCACATATTTTATTTGAATTGCACGCTTACATAATTAGTAAGTATATGTTTTTGTTATGATCATTTTATTGAAAATCCTTTCAGAATTAATGTTTGTTTGCAAAAGGCAAAATATAGAAAAAAAAAAGCGATTGCTTGAGTTAGTTTTAATAGTTATAGTGATTTGAAACTTTAGACCACTGACCGTAAAAAGAAGAAATTGCAAGGAAACTTTATTAATTGTATTTATAATTCAAATTTATATGACAAGCGTTAAGTCTATAGGAAGCAAATGGAAAAAAATAATAAAATATGATTGCAAAACTAAAACAATCCAATTAATGGTTTCGTATTTCATGATTGACGACTATTCCAATGTTATTCCTGTAAGTTGACAGTTGAAATTTACACCTAGATAAT
>NW_026684219.1:0-2206 GCF_030247195.1 Topomyia yanbarensis | reverse complement strand
GTAACAATGTACTATTGAGTTTAGTTTCCTCAACACTTATTATAATTATTATAAATTATATGGCAATTGTAACAGAACCTACAATAACTCACACATGTATCAAACACACATTTAGAAAGAAAAAATAATAATGAAATTTAGAGATGAAGAATAAATGAGAAGCATTTTATAAAATAAAATACAAACATGTCTTTCTGAATTATACTAATTCTTCGAAATGAAAAGAAGCCGTTCACATTGGGGTGGGACAAAAATTAGATTCGAATTAGATTCCAGCTCCGAGCAACTTTTTAGGTACCATTTGGGTCCTAAAACATCTGTGAAAATTCTTAGCTCGATCGGTGCAACTATATTTTTGCGCCCACTGTTTAATTAGCAAAATTAGCTTTTACAAAATAATTCCTCCAGGAGTCGCCCATTACTTTTTAAAAATAAATCGTTATGTGGCTTTTATACACAGAAAAAAAATATTGGTAAAAGTAAGAGTGTTCCACTCTTAGCAAAAAACAACCAACGCCAACTATTAGGTTGAAAGTAAAACTTTTAAATTAATCAAGAATAATAATCAAAGTAAAAGTTTTCCTTTCAAGCGAATGAAGAATAGTACTCAAAACAAAAGTTTTATTTTTAAACTAAGAGTATGCGTTGGTTGTTGTTTGCTAAGAGTGAAAAACTCTTATTTTTACATTTTTTTTTCTGTGTAGGAAATTTATTGCGCACTTCCCACCAACCTGGACTCCGCACTTTCAAAGTGCGAGTGATCAAACTGCTACTGAAAACTGCGAGCTGTCAAAACACATGTACTTCAAGTGATAGAGATCGTACTTTCATAGACAGACCAGTCGAGCTAACCAGTCTATGATAAGAATTTAATAGAAAAATAGTAAGTGCGCATTGCGGTTAGAATCCAGTTTTTAGTGCCACAAGCAATATGCGGAAATCAATTATTCTGCATTTACGTTAATAAAGATCGCTATTTCGCTGAATATGAAAAACCAGCTTTATAAAACTTTATAAATGTTCAAACCTTGGTTAACAACTTTGTCGAAGACCGTAACTAGCTACGAGTTTTCAAAAACTAGTTATAACGATTTTAAAACTTATGGTAAAATCCAAATACAGAAATTGATTACTTTTTCCAACAACACCGACATCGACATTAAAAACTTAAATAAATGAGAATATATTCATCGCATAGACTTAGTACCTTTGAATGAAATGTTCAGAATGAATTGCTGAATAACATAGATGTAGTCAGAAAATGGAAAGAAGAGAGGGGGGGGGCTGAAATGACACGGATTCCTGCTCAACCAGAGCACCCGAGTGCCTTAAGGTGCTTACAGAGTGGCGACGAGAAGCTGAGCTGGGGCTGACGCTGACATTAGAATGCGAGAAACCTGCTTGCTGCAAACCAAAGGAAGGATGTCAGAGTAAAGCCAAGCGGATCGGCGCCGACTGCCTACTTTTACTCTGACAGGCTCCATTTGATATTCTGCAAGCAGGTTTCTCGCATCTTACTGTCAGTACAAGCGCCTGCTCAGCTTCTCGCCGCCACTCTGCAAGCGGCCCTAGACTTGTCCCTCTGCTCAACATCGCTGCGGTTAAATTGCACGTGGAAGGTAATCCCTGATCCCCACGGCAGCGACCATCTGCCGATCGCAGTCTCAATCAATAACGGCTCAAAGCCATTGAAATCAATCAATATTTCGTATGACATCACACGAAATATCGATTGAAAGAGCTATGCTGTCGCGATACCCGACAACATCAAATCTACTCTTGCCCAGTCAAAAAGGGCAAGTTGCTGGCTAGCGGGGGGCTATTTGCCAACTCGGATGCGCTAATTGCCCTACAATTTGCCAGTAATTTGCTGGCAATTAGGGGGCTATTTTATATGCAACATTTGGGCGATTTGCCGCCGTCATTTTTTTGCCGCTCTACCCGCCCTTAAATCGCCCCTAAATCGCCCAGGGAACGCGACATTTAATCGCCCTTAATTGCCTGATATGAAAATTAAAAATAATAATTATTTTCGGATTCACTATCTACTCACATAAATTTATCGGTACACTAGGTAATCACCACCAGACTATAGGAAGAATCGATGGTGAAATTCGTATTGCACACCAAAACTTACCACAATCTGACTTTCATTTAGACTCAGAGATCTTGTTCCACTATACTTACACACGATTCCACAATTTTC
>NW_026684218.1:0-2232 GCF_030247195.1 Topomyia yanbarensis | reverse complement strand
TGAATTTTCAGATCACCAATAATTAAAAATCGCCCCATTCGAAGCAGTTCACCAAGTCTAAAACTGTTAGCTACTAAATCGCTGTTCGTTCTTTTATAGATAAGTGAATAATGGAAACCAATCAGAATGTCGCTAATAAAACTTTAACTTACAGAATTATTATGATGATGGCCCCACCTCATTCCCACACAGAGATGATATCTCAACGATTTATCTAGAACGAAAACTAATATTATTAAACGTTATCTTGCAGACCGATATTTTGAATCAGATCCCCCTTCAGAGTTAACATATCTATCTATCTATCTATCTATCTATCTATCTATCTATCTATCTATCTATCTATCTTTATCTATCTATCTATCTATCTATCTATCTATCTATCTATCTATCTATCTATCTATCTATCTATCTATCTATCTATCTATCTATCTATCTATCTATCTATCTATCTATCTATCTATCTATCTATCTATCTATCTATCTATCTATCTATCTATCTATCTATCTATCTATCTATCTATCTATCTATATCTATCTATCTATCTATCTATCTATCTATCTATCTATCTATCTATCTATCTATCTATCTATCTATCTATCTATCTATCTATCTATCTATCTATCTATCTATCTATCTATCTATCTATCTATCTATCTATCTATCTATCTATCTATCTATCTATCTATCTATCTATCTATCTATCTATCTATCTATCTATCTATCTATCTATCTATCTATCTATCTATCTATCTATCTATCTATCTATCTATCTATCTATCTATCTATCTATCTATCTATCTATCTATCTATCTATCTATCTATCTATCTATCTATCTATCTATCTATCTATCTATCTATCTATCTATCTATCTATCTATCTATCTATCTATCTATCTATCTATCTATCTATCTATCTATCTATCTATCTATCTATCTATCTATCTATCTATCTATCTATCTATCTATCTATCTATCTATCTATCTATCTATCTATCTATCTATCTATCTATCTATCTATCTATCTATCTATCTATCTATCTATCTATCTATCTATCTATCTATCTATCTATCTATCTATCTATCTATCTATCTATCTATCTATCTATCTATCTATCTATCTATCTATCTATCTATCTATCTATCTATCTATCTATCTATCTATCTATCTATCTATCTATCTATCTATCTATCTATCTATCTATCTATCTATCTATCTATCTATCTATCTATCTATCTATCTATCTATCTATCTATCTATCTATCTATCTATCTATCTATCTATCTATCTATCTATCTATCTATCTATCTATCTATCTATCTATCTATCTATCTATCTATCTATCTATCTATCTATCTATCTATCTATCTATCTATCTATCTATCTATCTATCTATCTATCTATCTATCTATCTATCTATCTATCTATCTATCTATCTATCTATCTATCTATCTATCTATCTATCTATCTATCTATCTATCTATCTATCTATCTATCTATCTATCTATCTATCTATCTATCTATCTATCTATCTATCTATCTATCTATCTATCTATCTATCTATCTATCTATCTATCTATCTATCTATCTATCTATCTATCTATCTATCTATCTATCTATCTATCTATCTATCTATATATATAAAAGTCAATGTTTGTATGTATATGATTTATAGACTCTCAAACGGCTTAACCGATTTCCGTAAAAATTTATACGTAGTAGGCATTCATTATAGAGCATGTTTGTGTGCTATTGGTTGGAGATTATCTTACCGCTAGATGGCGCTTCGGAACAAATTGTGTTTTCCTCATATTTCGTTGGAAGTCGCAGCAACGCGCGATGGGTATTAGCTAGTTTGTCATAAAAAATTGTTGAGTACCAGAAATACCGTTCAAGCCCCTTGAACAGAGGGGCTTTTGTTCAGTACCGGTATTGCGGTACCAAAAATGGGTCGGTATTCCCGGGATTTTCAGTACCGGTATTATCGGTACCACAACCCTACTGCGGGTGTACCAATGGTATTTCGTATAGCATACCAAAATAACATGATATACTTTAGATTTACCGCATTGATATGTTTGGATGAATTATTCAAAAGCCTTAGCTCAATTTCATGGGCGTAGGTAGTTTAGCAATAGGGCGTAGTGAGGGTAGAGGGAGGGGGAAGCTTCAACATATAGAAATTCTAACTGAAATAACTGAAATCTTGTCGAATTGAAATGTTCAGATA
>NW_026684217.1:0-2360 GCF_030247195.1 Topomyia yanbarensis | reverse complement strand
TAAAAAAGGAAAAATGGAAAAAAGGAAAAAAGGAAAAAAGGAAAAAGGAAAAAAGGAAAAAAGGAAAAAAGGAAAAAAGGAAAAAAGGAAAAAAGGAAAAAAGGAAAAAAGGAAAAAGGAAAAAAAGAAAAAAAGGAAAAAGGAAAAAAGGAAAAAAGGAAAAAAAGGAAAAAAGGAAAAAAGGAAAAAAGGAAAAAAGGAAAAAAGGAAAAAGGAAAAAGGAAAAAAGGAAAAAAGGAAAAAAGGAAAAAAGGAAAAAAGGAAAAAAAGAAAAAAGGAAAAAAGGAAAAAAGGAAAAAAAGAAAAAAGGAAAAAAGGAAAAAAGGAAAAAAGGAAAAAAGGAAAAAAGGAAAAAAAGGAAAAAAGGAAAAAAGGAAAAAGGAAAAAAGGAAAAAAGGAAAAAAGGAAAAAAGGAAAAAAGGAAAAAAGGAAAAAAGGAAAAAAGGAAAAAAGGAAAAAAGGAAAAAGGAAAAAGGAAAAAAGAAAAAAGGAAAAAAGGAAAAAAGGAAAAAAGGAAAAAAGGAAAAAAGGAAAAAAAGGAAAAAAGGAAAAAAAGGAAAAAGGAAAAAAGGAAAAAAGGAAAAAAGGAAAAAAGGAAAAAGGAAAAAAGAAAAAAGGAAAAAAGGAAAAAAGGAAAAAAGGAAAAAAGGAAAAAAGGAAAAAAGGAAAAAAGGAAAAAAGGAAAAAGGAAAAAGGAAAAAAGGAAAAAAGGAAAAAAGGAAAAAGGAAAAAAGGAAAAAAGGAAAAAGAAAAAAGGAAAAAAGGAAAAAAGGAAAGGAAAGGAAAAAGGAAAAAGAAAAGGAAAAAAGGAAAAAAGGAAAAAAGGAAAAAGGAAAGAAGGAAAAAAAGGAAAAAGGAAAAAAGGAAAATGGGAAAAAAGGAAAAAAGGAAAAAAGGAAAAAAAGGAAAAAAGAATAAAGAAAAAGGAAATTGGAAACTGAAACTGGAAGCTGCAAACTGGAAACTGGAAACTGAACACTGGAAACTGGGAAACTGGAAACTGGAAACTGGAAACTGGAAACTGGAAACTGGAAACTGGAAACAGCAAACTGGAAACTGGAAACAGCAAACTGGAAACTGGAAATTGGAAACTGGAGACTGGAAACACCAAACTGGAAACTGGAAACTGGAAACTGGAAACTGGAAACTGGAAACTGGAAACTGGAAACTGGAAACTGGAAACTGGAAACAGCAAACTGGAAACTGGAAACTGGAAACTGGAAACAGCAAACTGGAAACATGAAACTGGAAATTGGAAACTGGAAACTGGAGACTGGAAACTGGAAACAGCAAACTGGAAACTGGAAACTGGAAACAGCAAACTGGAACTGGAAATTGGAAACTGGAAACTGGAAACAGTAAACTGGAAACTGGAAACTGGAAACTGGAAACAGCAAACTGGAAACATGAAACTGGAAATTGGAAACTGGAAACTGGAGACTGGAAACTGGAAACAGCAAACTGGAAACTGGAAACAGCAAACTGGAAACTGGAAACTGGAAAGTGGAAACTGGAAAGTGGAAACTGGAAAGTGGAAACTGGAAACTGGAAACTGGAAAGTGGAAACTGGAAAGTGGAAAGTGGAAACTGGAAAGTGGAAACTGGAAACTGAACACTGGAAACTGAAACTGGAAACTGGAAACTGGAAACTGGAAACTGGAAAATGGAAAATGGAAACTGGAAACTGGAAACTGGAAACTGGAAACTGGAAACTGGAAACTGGAAACTGGAAACTGGAAACAGCAAACTGGAAACTGGAAACTGGAAACTGGAAACTGGAAACAGCAAACTGGAAACTGGAAACAGCAAACTGGAAACTGGAAATTGGAAACTGGAAACTGGAAACTGGAAACAGCAAACTGGAAACTGGAAACTGGAAACTGGAAACTGAACACTGGAAACTGGAAACTGGAAACTGGAAACTGGAAACTGGAAACTGGAAACTGGAAACTGGAAACTGGAAACAGCAAACTGGAACTGGAAACTGGAAACTGGAAACTGGAAACTGGAAATTGGAAACTGGAAACTGGAAACTGGAAACAGCAAACTGGAAAGTGGAAACTGGAAACTGAACACTGGAAACTGGAAACTGGAAACTGGAAACTGGAAAATGGAAAATGGAAACTGGAAACTGGAAACTAGAAACTGGAAACTGGAATCTGGAAACTGGAAACTGGAAACTGGAAACTGGAACTGGAAACTGGAAACTGGAAACTGGAAACTGGAACTGGAAACTGCAACTGGAACTGGAAACTGGAAACTGGAAACTGGAAACTTGAAACTGGAAACTGGAAACTGGAAACTGGAAACTGGAAACTGGAAACTGGAAACTGGAAACTGGAAACTGGAAACTGGAAACT
>NW_026684216.1:0-2509 GCF_030247195.1 Topomyia yanbarensis | reverse complement strand
ATTTGGATCAGTGCATGGATGCAAATTAGTATAGTCTCGATCAGGATCAGTTGCCGGATCCGGGCCAGTTCCCAAATTTAAATAATCCCTATTACCCTCACAAGGTCCGGACCTGAACCACGTCCAGATTTACTGTTTAGATCCAGACCTTCGGTTCGGGTACGTGGATCCAAACCATAGTTGTTACTTCCCGTACATGACGGGAAGCATTGTTTATGTTTTGTACATTCACCACTTTGCTGTTGACGTCCGGATAGAAGAGATATTTCGACTCAATACGGCACGCAACACCCTAGCTGACGGTTTTTGGTCAGATTGTGATTTAAATCGGTCCGAGTGTAAGCCGATCTGCAATAACGAAAACGTGTCGTGTAGTGAAAACCGATACCGTAAAACGGTGTATCTTTGATCACCGGGGTAAGTTTGATCAAATGAGACTTTTTTCAGCAACGTAAGATATAATAAGATGATTCCCTCTAGCAAAATCATCAAAACAAAACACAAACCATGTTATAAACATGTTTAGCATCTACTGGCAACGATTATTTTGTCATTTAATGTACCTTTTATGAACACAAATTCAAATTGAAAATGATACTACTTTCATGCATCGTTTCAATCTTTTCTAACAATTCGAAATCAACCAACTTCAACTGAACTGATCACTTTTTTAGAAACCGTAAATATTTTTGTCCAATAATTTGTTTAAAAAATTCGAGATTTTCATTGCTATTTATTTTATTTTATTTTATTTTATTTCGACTATTTTCTCGAAAAAGTTCGATATAAATCGGCCGTATCCTTCCAGACAATGTTTTCTTACGAGACGACACAATATCGGGCCATAAAATCGCCTGCAGGTATGCAATTTACATAACATTTGGAGCGTTCTTTTTTATTTCGATACGCTTATTTTGCTGATCAATACCCCGAAAACAACGAATGAAAATTTACAAAAAAATATTTTATTTTTATAGTAAAACGAAAGAAGTTACCAAGCAATTTGGACGTTTTCAATCTATGGGTACCAGTACTTGTTTTAAAAATGCAAACAGTTACATCTACCCGATTTGAAAAAAGTTATTCGAGAAAATGTAGAAAAATTGACCAATGTTCCCCTGTTTTACGGTATCCAACTTCCTCAACATTATGTTCGCTTTGCATGATGCGCAATAGACTGGCATTCGAAACACTACACACTTTCAGAAGATTCGAACTGTTTTTTTTTAATTTGGTTCTTTAGCACGGCTCCGTTTTCGTATCAGAGAAATATTTGTATTCACGTCATCTGTATAATGGGGGTCATTCATATCTCTATCGTCGTTGCACATGTCCGGGTCATCATCGGAGTTACTGCCTTGATGTTCACGATCAGGTGTTGTTCCTATCTTCTTTCCCTTTCGGGTCACGAGCGTGAACCCTCCGTTATTTGTAGTAGCTCCCTTATTGATGGTATTAGCTGTTGAGTTTGTGGTGCTTGACGCGGCTTTCGTAGTTCGTTGCTGTTGTGCTATCTTATGACAAACGCCATTTTGGGGTAAACTGTTAGATGTGCCACATCACTTGTCTAAAAAATCTCTACAAAGTGGCGTTTTCAGAATTTTGACATTCTGCTTGATTACTGAGCTATAGCGAAAAACGTGCTACGAAATTTTATAATTTTTGCTTCGAATGACCGTGTCTGGGTATTGGCTCAAGTTATCTTGATGTATAAGATGTTTTTACGTGTAAAACTATTTGAGAAACATAATGGCATAATCATTTTTAAAACAAAAATACACTAATTGTTAGAAAAATGCAATTTAAGTTTTAAACTGGAAATATAGCATATTTGGCAACACTGTAACCAAAAATAACTATTTTTTATAGATTCCCTGACTCATTTCCTTCAAAATGCATGTCACCGATTGTCTATAGATCAAATGAAACCAAAGATATGAATAAAAGTTAATAATTGATGATTTTTTTCTATGGAAAATTTTCCATGCATCATTATGACACGCCATACAAATTTTGTCATCAATACACACCTATGACACGTGTGAGTGCGACTTTTGTTTACATTTATAGACAAAACTCGCAACTTAGTCAACGGATCTTCGTAATATTTGAGAGATTAATACAGAATAGATAGAATAGATTGTCTTCTTTGAGTTGTTTATACCATTTATAAGTTTCAAGATATTCAATCTCAAACTTTAAAAATCGTTTTTCTCGAAATGTGCAAAATGGCGCTTGTCATAAGATAGCACAACAGCGACGAGTTGTCATTATTGCTTGAACAGCAGCCACGTTTGTGGCTCAGGGAATTATATTGAAGACTGAGTGTTGGCATTTCTTTCTGTAGATGAGCTTTTCTTAGCAGTTTCTGGGCAAGGTTGTCCGTAATGTGCCGTTTGTTCACAGAACTGGCACGGGTTAGTTTGTCCTTGGTATGTACCTAGAGTTCGTTGTATAATGGTATCACCTCCTTCGGTTTTTTGTACTGCAGGGTAGGAGGGAATGTCTA
>NW_026684215.1:0-2575 GCF_030247195.1 Topomyia yanbarensis | reverse complement strand
TATGGCGCATTTCGAATATTGTCGTTTCAAGTATTTGTTTGAGGACTAGTTTAAACTGATAACAGTACTTTCAGTAATGCCCCATCAAACAATTCACTTTTCTATCGGTAGTTTCTTAGAGTAACAAACATACGGATCGAGCTGTATGCTTCATCTGAACCCGCTAATTCGCTCTTTGGTTGTCCAAACGTAAATAAAAATTTTGTCTAGACATTCTCGTCGTTTCAGTATTGCTCTACGGTGTATTCGGGCAGTCACTAAGTCTCTTGGTAGCCGAGCGTCCAGAGATTTCAAACATCTTAAATCGCGCGCGCTTGCCAGAATATCTTTTATCGAACCTCTATACTTACTAACAAACATCTTCCTCCCGTGACACATGTGGAGTGCGCAACAGGCCTCTAGCAAAAGCAAGTATCGGACTAGCTTTCCTTCCCTTTCCTACTACGATCTACGCTCGGGCCTGGCCCGCGCCGGTATTGATCAGTAAACACTTTAGGATTACCAGGAGTTGCACATTGAAAGATGTTACGCTACTCCCAAGCGTAATTATCTACTGATTCCCTGAGAAAATTTAGCTAGTCCAGATCGATATCGGAGTAGCAGCCAGGGGTGGTCGCACAAGTTCAAGTTCAAATCACCCCGCATGCGAGCTGGAGCGTGTCAAAGAAATGAAAAGAAACATTGCCCATAAAGTGGTATGACCGACTGACGGAAAGTTTAGGCGCATGTTCAAGCGTAATTTATTTTATTTTTAACTTTGAACCCATGGATGATTGAAGTCGTTTTTAAATCTAGGATGTTGACTTTCCTTTACACTAGGAACTATCACTTTGCAATATTCGGTAATTTTACCGAGGATTCAACTACTGAACGTTGCGTAACATGTTTGGTAAATGGGCACATTCCCTGATTTAGAAATCCACTATCGTACAGTCAATTGTATAATCAAGGCATTGCGTGAATGAAATTTGTATCCGTTGTGCCCAGCATTTCAATAACAAGAATGAATCTAAATATCAGAAAAAAAACTGTTTGTTGGTGATTGTTAGCGCACCGATGCAATCCAGATACGTATCCGTAGATATACTCCTGACAATGTAAGCATATGTTTGGAAGGAAGCAAAAATTTAAATTTAAAGGAAAATTTCGATGAGGCGCTTATCTTGCTCCTTCAGGTGCTCCATTATCGGTATCCACTTGTTATCCGGTAAAATATTTTTCACTGTCACTAGCATTCAACTGTGGACACAACCGTATATAGATATATACAGGGTGTTTGGTTCACGATTGAAAACCTCTCGATAACCCAAATACATGAAAACAAGAAAAGATAAGTATATCATGCTAAAGAACGAATTATGCAGCTCTTCAAGACTAACAATCTGAATTAACAAAATGATGATGCTAACTATTAAGATTTTCGAGAAATGAGCGAAAAATCGACCAAAATCGTAAAATTTTCAATAAATTACTTTAAAAAGGTTACTTAACCTTAAAAAGGTTACTGAAACATGTGAGGAAATCTTTCAATGAAAAATTTGCTCACCTATCCAATAGACCCAAATTATTTGAAATCCAAAATATACTTTTTGAGTTAGAAGTATTTTAAGATAACTAAGTTTTCAACACAAAAAGTTCAATAACTTAGTAACGGTTGAGATTTGATGGTAGGGTAAAGTGCCTATTTTCACCATACTAAACAGGATGCCTCACTAATTCATTAATTTCTCGGCCTACAATCAATGGAATGCATAAAAATTGACATCAACAGTTTTGCTTCGTTGTTAAGAACCAGTATAATAACACCAATGTGCTTAAAACAGTGAAATTCTGGTGTTTGAGCGCAACAAAAACTCGAATCGAGTGGCCCTATTGTTGCGCTACCATTTGACTCAATGCGTTGAACAAAGATGGCAGATACTGCTCTAACCAACGGCTTCAAATGGGTAGGGTGACAATAGAAACATGGCGAAAATGGGCTCAACACCCTATGTGTAGAACGATTTTTTCTCAAAATATGACAGTCAATCACCTCTCGAGAGGTTCTTCACCATGAACCAAACACCACGCATATATATATATATATATATATATATATATATATATATATATATATATATATATATATATATATATATATATATATATATATATATATATATATATATATATATATATATATATATATATATATATTTTTATATATATATATATATATATATATATATATATATATATATATATATATATATATATATATATATATATATATATATATATATATATATATATATATATATATATATATATATATATATATATATATATATATATATATATATATATATATATATATATATTTATATGGTGTTTTGTTCATGGTGAAGAACCTCTCGAGAGGTGATTGACTGTCATATTTTGAGAAAAAATCGTTCTACACATAGGGTGTTGAGCCCATTTTCGCCATGTTTCTATTGTCACCCTACCCATTTGAAGCCGTTGGTTAGAGCAGTATCTGCCATCTTTGTTCAACGCATTGAGTCAAATGGTAGCGCAACAATAGGGCCACTCGATA
>NW_026684214.1:0-2716 GCF_030247195.1 Topomyia yanbarensis | reverse complement strand
ATGAACCATAGGTATAGGGGAATTGTGGGAAAAACCGACACTGTGGGTAAAACCGACACCCCACAACATTTCCTAGAAATCAAATTTTTATTCATTTCATAATGATACATTATTATTAGTACGTTTATTTAGAGCATTTGAAGAAAAATTTGATTTACGTTAGTGCGCCGAATGTCATAAAAATAAACAAAACATACGACAGCAGCGTTCATACTCGTCTGGATGTTAAATTTCGTTGGTAGATTTTAAGGTTTTATCCGAACAAAAGCTTTTCAAATCACCACATTTTTCAGCACCTATTATTATCGGCCTTTCTTATGATCAACTAGGTGCATTGAAGACGAGTTTGAGAAACTCAATATTTTTAATTGCTTTTATAAAAAAATGCGCGCTGTTGGGGTAAAACCGACACTCTATGGTTAGGGTAAAACCGACACGTTGTTAAGATGGCTGTGTATACTTGCGATTCATTTCAAAATACTGGGGATCTTTGTGACACTTCAATTAGCCTATTAGAACACTATAGTATTAGCAGAAATACACAGAAATACTTTTATTGTGTTTATTTCTTGTAAGTCTCTTTAAAAATCAAAAAATGGAATTTTTGCTTATCTGATTGTATCGAAGCTTTTGCTATTTCTGCAAAAAGCTCATCATACCGAATTTCTAGTGTTCTCTTGGTTTGTCATAGACGAACTTTATCACAATGAGGCAATGATCTTATGTATACCCCAATAGATCGTTGATGATCAGAATCCGAAAAATCAAATCTGAAAAAAAGATAGTTTTACTAAGAAGTGTGTGTGTCACTTACAAGTGAATGGATCCAATTAGCAGAACGTAGAACGCTTGCAAATCTTCTCTTACGAAATAAAATGACACTGGAGGTTGCAATGATGTGCGCAAGGATTATTTGGAAATACTCATATCAAGAAATAATCCTATAGCATAAAATACTCTTATTTATAGTACTACGCTTTCGAACTTTCTTCCCCTCACTACATGATGAAGCAATAAAAAGCACATATTTGCATCATACATACTCACACTTTATTAATCACGCATATATCTCATTTTTAATAAAGATAAAGATTTTAATAAAGTGGAGTAAAAATAAATTAAAGGGGGTGTCGATCTTACCTCTATGGGGTGTCGGTTTTACCCGCAGTGCCTACAAAAAGCCACTTTGTTTTCCAAGTTTTACAACCAATAATTTTTAATGAAATTAATTTTTTGAAGCGCTGAAAAAATTAAGTCTTGTTAAGAATTTTCTGAAGAAGAATTCTGCATAAAAATTATAATTTCATTGGTTTTGTGGTAGCTTAGATAAAGCGTTAAGCTTAAGGTGTCGGTTTTAACCATAATTCCCCTACGCTTATCTTGACAGTATTCCACCAAGGCTGTATCCGTGTGTGTATTAGTGGGAGGGTGACCCAATAATACACACACGAATTCCCAGGACATGTCCTGGTTTTTAGCTGACTGTCATGGCGTCCTGTGATGTCGTCGAAAACTCTTAATTTCCCTTGGTTTTTTTCAGTGGCGTAGTAAGAAAATTTTTCGGGGGGGGGGTTATGAATTTTTTTTGTATATATTGAAAAAATCTTCAAAAACATTCTGAGCAGGAAAAAAATGTTCAAAACCAACAACTCAGGGAACGGGTTTGGGTAGTCAAGGTAGCAAAGCTAGCTGTTGGTATAGAAATAATGTTCTTCCCCTACGAGGACAATCAGTGCGGAAAACTTCAGACTGTCTAATTTACTGAGCGCTTCAGTTCCCTTGTGCAATTCAGTACCGCTTCTTCGTTGAGCTTCCGACTGGTTCGCGAACTACTCGGTCTAGTCCCCGACGATAGATCTAGCCTACTCCGACGAAAAGTTCTCCGGCGAGAGAAGTTCGAAAGCGAGCCAACCAGCCAGGTGCTGCGGCCAGTTCGGCGATTCCGGTAGAGTAGGGCATCCGATTTGCTGGAGCCCCGGCGCGGCTGGTGGTGTATCGTCGCGATCTACGCGGTCTCGTTCCCGGCGATGAATCTGACTGTACGCTGACGGAGAGGTCCCAGACGAAAGAAGTTCTCCCGATACCGATTCTTCAGTACTACAACTTCTTGAGCCCTTTGGCTCCGTGACCATTTAGCACCACAACTCCTTTAAGCCCTTTAGTTCTCTTCTTGGGCCATTTAGCACTACTTGATGATCCATTCAGCTCCTCGACTTGTTCGTGAACATCTCGGTCTAGTCCCCGGCGATGGACCTGACCTACTACGACAGAGAATTCCCCGGCGAGAGAAGTTCTCCCGAGATCGAGCCAATCAGCTAGGTGCCGAGGTCAGTTCGGCGATTCTGGTGAAGCAGGGTGTCCGGTGCACTGGTGCGCCGATGACCCGCGACTAGTGGTGTCTCCTCACTGTCTACTCAGTCTAGTCCCCCAGCGGTGAATCTAGCTTACGCTAACGGAGAGTTCCCTGGCGAAAAAACTTTTCCCAATATCGATTCTTCTTTGATTTTCGCTATTTTCTATCGGAACAAACGGTGGGGTGCCGTGGTCGGTCTGAGGAATCCGCATGGAGCTGGAGTTTCGACGACTCATACTCGCTGCTCTGTTGCAGTCTACTCGACTAGTCATCGGCGGTGAATCTAGCTTGTTCCTGCGGAGAGTTCCCTGGCGGTGATTGCTCTCCCGAAACCGTTGTTCGATGTCCATTCCGTTGTAAGAC